>NC_142391.1:24698914-24786414 GCF_059441095.1 Idiotropiscis lumnitzeri | reverse complement strand
GCCTCTCCTCTGTTGTTGTTTTGTTTGATTTGACATTTTATTTATTTATGAAGCACTTTTTTCACGCTGCGGGTACTCAAAACCAAGACGGCGCTTTTAGATAAAGGGCATATCATGGGAATGTTGTTTTTGAAACTTATATTTAACCAGAAGTGGCAAAAGTGCTGCGCTTAAGTAGGAGCACAGATTCTAAGTACAGAAAAAAAGAAGTCCGATTCAACTCCTGAAAGACCAAGTACGAAGTAAACTTGGCCAACCATCTTTTGACTAATACTAACGGTTATTAGCTATGAACTAACTATTTTAAGCATCCTTTTGTTACTTTTTACAACTCAACCCTCCCAGATTAATAATTATTATTATAATTAACACACAGTCACCAACAATGGTACAAATGTAGGAGAAACTTGTCCTCCATCGTTCCTACTTGTTAGCAAACGCAAACATTTGTGTACCCTGATGCAATGTGGTACTGAACTTCGCTGTCCCTGCTTTGCTGAGGCTGCCCTTGTTTCTCATTCTTCTTCATTATTGTTTGTTAGTGTGTCAATTGTCCAAATATTCGTGTCGCCAATTTGCTGCAACTGCAACTTGAGACTCTCCTACGCCTTCGTTGTTGTTGGTTTTTGGTGGCATTAGTGTTACTGATGTATTCAATGTGTGTTTTTTTTTGCCATTTTTAGCAATAGCAAAATGTTAAATGCAGAGATGGTCATTCCTTCCCAGGGATGCAACGGTGCATTTTGGGGATGGAGGATCAGAATTTTTTTTTTTTTTAAAAGAGACGGATTAAGCAAGGACGGAAGTTGGTTCTCGTATGTCCTTTTAATCCCTTTAATCATCAACTATCCGCGAACGCTCATTTCAGTGACAACTGACACTGACTGAAACACGCCAACCCCGTCTTGGGTGTGTAATCCACGAATACACAGTTTCAGGCCGAATGAGAAATATCAGAAAGCGCCGCTTGCCTCGCGCATGTTCACCGTCTTTGTATGCAAACGGGAGTGACTTCACTTTGCTTGAAGCGGACAAGAGGCAGCACACTCGTCCTTCGTCCAAAAAAGTTTTCACATCAGTCAATCTGCGGGCAGCAAAATGCTATCCCGATTGATACTGTTTTAACCAATTCAATACACTTACAGGATACAGCAGCTGGTTAAGAGATCTCAAATTTCCCCATTGTGGGACTAATAAAGGACATCTTTATCTTTATCTGTATGTGTATGTGTGACGGATAATGGAGGATGGGCCGTCAAAATAGAATAAAGTGCCCATCTCTCAGTTAAGTGGAAAACTGCACCCCACAATCTGCATGGAGAAAAAGTCCATATTTCAAACGCATGCTTATGTTAGTTCTCAAACTGATTCATTTAATGCTGCATTTTTTTTTCTTAAAGGGAACAACTATTTTAGTTTTATTTTATGTCCACTTCCTGTGATGGGCAAGCAGGTTCCAATACTTTTGTCCACCTCGCCTTTGAGCGACATTCATTAGGCTGCAGAGGAAAGCCTCAGTCTGACAGTGTGATACATTTTAACTCACAACCCAAAGAGCAACAGTGACCCCAAAGGTCTTGCTCCGAGCCCGATAGACTGCACATAGCAGGTGTGTGTGTGTCTGTGTGTGTGTGTGTGTGTCACTGTTTGAGTGACTGGCCCAGCTGCAGGGAAATAAACACATCAATGTGTGGTGACAGGCCTTTCCACGTGTCTAACCTTAACACACACAATTACACACACAGACACACAGACACACAAACACATAGAGTGTCAGACAGTAACTGGATACGCGTCTGGAGCCAGGTCAAGTTGCTGTCACATTCTTACCCACTCCATCCTCACCCTAAATTAGCTCCCTTGAATAATGGCTTTTGATCAACCTCCACTCGACCTTATCCGTTGCACTCTAATCCTTCACTTGAACATCATGGACTCCTCGTCAGTTGAACGCACAACACAGAGCAGGATGACGCGGATCGAGACGTCCGTCACCCGTGGCAACTTGGAGTCTATCACTGGGGAAAACCTGTCTGTCATTTGGCGGGATTTGTCGGGCTTTAAATGTCCTTGAGCAACACACAACAAGCGAGGTGCGGTCCATCCAGCTGCCCCTCACAAGGCCGGTTTGCCTTAGCTGAGAAAGCGTGGGAGTTGGAAGAAAAAACACACACACACCCCCACACGCGCCCCCACCCACACACCCACACACACACACACAGAAGAAAAAAAATCATATGAAGAAAGTGCAACGACCATAACATTAGGTACAGCTCCTCACAAGAACCAGATTGAAAGAAATATATATCTATTGGATGCTGCTAACCAACCAGTGAGTATTATATAATATTGCCACATCCCATTTCCCCATGTTGAAAAAAAAACACGCAAAAATGTCATTAAATTTTTGCTGATTATTTGGCATGTCCCCAACACCGCTGCAACACGAGACATCAACCAATGCATCACTATTTAGCAAGTGCAATGCACTTTTTTAATACTAGTCACTCTATTGCGTCCCACAATGGCTCACTATTTGGCAAATTCCACCCGACACTGCAACAGTATAACAGTGTGCTCGTGCACCTAAGTGTTCATGTGAAGGATTTCCTAGAAATGAAACAATTTATGTGATGCCCCCGTCCCCCAAATAGATCCTTACCTTAATCCTCTTTGAGGGAGTGTAGTAAGCCCTCCGCACTCGTATTCTACCTCCACCCTCCCTACAACCTCTGTCAGAAATCATCACCGTAATCCGCAGATTAGTCGGCAATCTCTTATTTATTCCCCACACGACCTGCTTGATTTACAGACATGGTGTTAGGATTATTAAAAGGAAGGAGGGGAAAAAAAACAATGTATCGATGCAGCAGAGCAATTTACAAATGGGAGGAAGCGCGGCTTTTACTCTCGTCTGGACTCAGACCACGTTAGAGACGGATTAGGATCATTATCTAATGGTGTGTGTGATTGTGTGTTTGTACGCATAAGTGGACAAGCACAAGCACGCGCGTTCCCCATCACTGGCCATCTCATCGTTTGGCAAGTCCAGGCCTCTGCAACACTAGTAAATTTATTCTGGTTAGTGTTGGCTTGCTATCTGTTCAGTTTATATGGCAAGTTCACCCCACTAAAACACCAATGTATGCTCCATACCTGGAATAGGTAAAAATTCACCATTTAGAGGATTTATATGAACAAGAAAATAACATTCTTAAAATTGTTTTACTCCTCTCATATGCTTTCAGCATTTTGAAAAAAAAATGCAAGCATTAAATGAAAAATACTGTCGATATTGTTGTGTCTATGTATCTTTAAGAGGCGGGGCCTGGTGGCGTGGCTTATGACATTAGTGTACATGTGTGTGAGTACCTGGGCGTGAACTGTGGCTGACAATAGCTGAGTGTGCTCGTTGTCTTTGAGTTTTACTGTTCCCCGAGCATTTAATAAATGGCTGCTCATTACTTGGCGGTGTTGGCTCCTGCTGCAACATTAGTTGCCCAGGAGTGCTTCTCTATTATTACAAGTTAAAGGCACTGTAACACTAGTCATTCTTTCCTGTTGTGGTAGACCACCATTGCAACACAAGTCAATGTATATTATTATTCATTGTATCACTGTTTGGCAAGTTCCCACTAGTGGTCCTAGTAAATCTAAATCAAAACTTTATTTGTATAGCTCCTCATCATGCAACGTGCAGCCCAATGTGGTTTCTCAAAACACTGACTCACAATTTGGCAAGCTTAACCCACCACTGCAATAATGTTTTTTCCTTGATATCTCATTATTTGACAAGTTTAACATCCACTTTAATAAGTTTCAGTTCATACTGTTAAGTGTTGGCTCAGTATTTGGTAAATTCAACCTATTGCGACATTGCTCAATACACTTTCCTCCTTTATTTGCCACTTAATTAAGTAAATCTGCGTGTATGTACTATGGAATGACAAATAATGTGAATGCACTATTAATAATTCTGCCTTTATGAAGATGTTTTTTTTTCCCAGGCTCCTAAAAGCACCACATAAGCCACATGTTTATCCTGGCCTTCTTTGGCTAAATTGCATTTGGCTATTTCAATCCAGTCGCTAACTGGAACTGAACACTTGAACTAGCAATTAAGATGTCGAAAGAAGCGTCTCATTACGCATTGTTTTGTTTTGTCACTGGCGACCTATTATTTTCTCTGCTGAGAATAATGCAAGATTACAAGCCACTGATCACTAAATTGTGCTTCTCTATATTGTGAAGTTTGGCATGCATACAAATGTGTTGGCTCTGTATTTGGCAAGCCCTAGCCACCACTGACATCTGTCAACCTAAGCAGATAAAGCGTTTGTCTCATTATTTGGCAAGTCAAAGTTACTAGGATATGCTTGTCAATGTAGTTGAAACCGTGAATTGGTCCTTCATTGTTCACTCGTCAGTCTATTCCCTTAAGCGCTATTTGGCAAGATCACGCCAATTCAACAGTAGTCAATTTAAATATGTTTCACGTGGCGACACTTTTCAATGTATGCTGTAAATCGGTGTCTTACTATTTGAAAAGCTCAACCCATTGTCTCACTAGTCACTTTTCTGTTAAGCATTGGCCCACTATTTCAAAGGCTCACCATTTGGCAAGGTCACACCATTGCACTTAATTGCTGAATGGCAAAAGCCATTACAAAGTCATACAAAGGACACCAGAAAAACACAAAGCATAGATCTTTTCTCTCATCTTTTGTCCACCTACATGAGCCCCTGGTATTGCTTTCCCATCTGCGCTTTTATTTTGTCTTTGTCGCTCTCTATCTCTGTCTTCCTGGGGCCTCCTCGCCGCCCATTTGACACTTTTCTTTCCCAGACAAATGTGCGGATTGACGAGCGACATGACAGTGTCGGCGGTGCGGCCTTGTCAAAGCGGCTGTACCCGCGCTGCCCTCGGCGGTCCTGACAGCATTGTCACAGATGAATGAACACTGTGTTGTGACACATGCTGCGACACTGTCACACACAACACTTCTTGTCCAGTTTTAAAGTTGTTGCCGCGGTTATGCTGAAGAAGTTGGGCGCGTCGATGAAGTTGGGCAACTGATTTCAACTCTTCTACATCATTGAGTCTTTACCACAAGGATATGCACTGTTATAAACATGTTATAATGTATGTGTATGTAGAAGTAGGTTGAGCTGTACAGAGAATAGATGGCTGGGTATGTATAAAGGGTCGGTTCACATTTGGCAGATACAGGAGTCTGAAATATGTATCATGATGGAAATCATTTAATATGAATAAATATTAATTTCATTAGTTTTATGGTTCATTTTTTGGCAAGTTTAAGTCATGACATACAATACATGCTGTTTAGCAGTGGTTCACTATTTTGCATTAAGTCAATTCTGTTACGTCATCGCTCACTATTTGGCTGGTTAATGCCACTGCTGTTCTTGTAAATGCAGTCACTGGCTCACTTTTTAGCCTCTGCTGTGAGTATTTTGTTAAGGGTTTGTTGACTTTTTGGCAAATTCAATCCACTCTTGGAAGGTTTGTGTTTCTTCAAAACTCTTCAGTCTGGTGTGTTTAAAATTTGGCTCTCTATTTGACAAGCACAAGCCTCCAAAACAGTATTCAGTCAATGCTTTTTACGATACAATACAATACATCATTATTTATATAGCGCATTTCACAACAGCTGGAACTGCAACAAAGTGCTTTCCATATGGTGTAATATAAATTGGCACATAATTAGAACACAAATTAAAACACAAACACATATACAATAGATACCAGAAGAACAGCAGAACAGCGCCAGTCTCATTTTGAGTCTAAGATTTTTGTGGGTTGGCTCACTATTTGGAAAGTTCAAGCCACTACATCACTAGCCAATTTATTCTTACAGGTAGTTGGCTCATTATTTGGCAAGGTCAATGTAGCCATTGAAGTGACTGCTCAAAATTCGTCAAGTTGAAGATAGTGCTATACAAATCAATGTCTTCTGTTAGTCATTGGCTTACTATATGGGCAAGTACTGGCCTAACCACTGCAATACTTGTCAATTAAGTGACAATACAGTATTTAGCAAGTTCACATTGCTGTAACACTGAACAATTTTGTTATTTGCTTAGTATTTAGTAAATACTAAACCAATCCATCCTATTAGTCAGTGCCTTTCTACTTCACTCGTTAAAGTATAGTTTTATGCCTCACTATTTGGCAAGTTTAAGTTACCACGGCAACAGTAATGATAATATTCATTGATTACTTTTTGGCAAGGTTAAGGCCTCTGCAGCACTAATGAATCTAGTCTGCTGTAATAGTTGTTGCCTCGCTATTTGTCAAGTTCATGCCACTGCAACAATAGTCAATCTATACTTAGACTAGTGAGGCAACATTGCGGATGACAGTAAGTCTGTGAAATGTTGCTACCCTGATGAGCAGTCAGTTTCTTTTTTGGAGGGGCAATTGAACTCATATCCATTCAGTGACAGGCTGATTAAACAGCAGGAAATGTGCTTATTGAACAAGTTATGAATTGATAAGCGTGCCACATTATCAGTACAATCCGCATATTTTTTTATGCAATAGGATGAACTGAATATTATCAAGTGATGCTTGTTCTGATATGCTAAGCTAATGATATGAGCCACCATCGCTTTGATACAGTCCAAATCCATTCAAGACAACTTGTTTGTGACCGTGAAAAATCCAACATGATTGCTTATTTTTGCTGAGCTATGTTAACTACAATAACACTGCTTACAGCCGCCTCTGATTGTAGTGAAATATTAGCTTATCAAACACTGCCAAGAAGTCGCTCCCGGCACTCTGGATGTGTTGATGCTTTCAAAAAGCTGCTTCTTCTTTTAAAGGTAGAAATAAGGCTGCAGGCCAAGCCAGTGTGACCTCGCTGAGACTGATGTACAGCATTTTGTTATAAATTCTCCTTTTATACTAAAATGGAAGCATGGAGAAAATGAAATATGTGCCTCAGGTGCTCTATTTGGCATTAAAAACCTGCGATTTAAAGCAGCACTAAGGAATATTTGTTTTGGTTCCCCCCATAGTTGTGATCTTTACAAACTTTATACAACCTCTGCACCCAGCATCTTGACAAACATATTAGAACTGGCTCTAATACTCGATTCCTGGTCGGTCTACCGATATACTACAGTAGTACATTGACACATATTTAGACCTGGAAAGTCTATTCAAATGAATTATAGCATGGCCTCCAACCGACTCTGGACCTCCTCATGCTTCATGATTTTGGAGTGTCATCAGCACGCCAACGCTCCTGCGTACTTGAATTACACACATGCACACACACGCAAGGTTAACTTCTCATTCACGATATAATGTAAGTAGTGTTAAAATAGTGTCATGTTCAGAAAATAATTATATCCAATCATTGATGCTATCATTCAAATATATCTAATAATTAGTCATTGGCTCAAAATTTTGCCACTTCATGTCAGTCATAGCGCTCATTATATTCCCTTAGTCACAGGCTCTCTATTTAGCAAGTTCAAGCAGCTGCTGCAATATGAGTCCCAGTATGCTTTTATTTAATGCCTCACTATTTGGCAAGTTCAAGCCACCTCTTCAACACTAGTCAATGGATAATTTACTACTGAATCTATTGTATTGGTCGGTGGCTCACTATTTGGCAAGGTCAAGCCACCTCCCGAACACTAATCGCTGCATTCTATTAAAGTGGAAGTCGAGTCAAAAATGTTCCATACAGTAATATAAAAGTGCATTCTGATTAATATTATTTTTGAGGAATGAATCTCTGTGCAAAATCCACCAGTTTCTACCCATCTCAAGGTGTGGCCATTTTGCCACTTGCTGTCGACTGAAAATGTCATCACAGTTGCTCAGGGCTCAGCTGACGGCCAATCCCGGCTCACCAGTTTTCTGAGTTTGATCATGTGATGTTCACAAGCCATGATTGGTTGTTAACTGAGCCTTGAGCAACTGTGATGTCATTTTTAGTCGACAGCATGTGGCAAAATGGTCACCTGCTCAGATGGATAAAAATGTGCCAGTTTTGCTGCTTAAAACGTAACGTTAATCATAATACTCCGTTTAAACCTGTGGCCCACATTGAATAAATTATTGTAAAGATATTTTTTTATTTGACTTCAACTTTAAACAATTTTTTACTAGTGAATCTATTCTATTTGCCGGCTGCTCACTATTCGGCAAGTTCAAGTCACCACCGCAACACTAGTCAATGCATGCTATTAAACAACGCTTTAGTTGTGAATCTATTAGTTGTTGGCTCACGTTCAGTTCACATCAACTTTAGCCAATGGATTCTTGTAAACGAAACTTTACTACTAAATCTATTATATTGGTCTGTGGCTCACAATTTGGCAAGTTCAAGCCACCTCATCAACTTTCGACAAATGTATTCTATTAATCAATGAATTTGATTAATACTTTTTTTCGTGTTGCTATTCTATTAGTCGGTGGCTCACTATTTGGCAAGTTGAAGCCACTTCCTCAGCACTAGTCAATGCATTCTATCAAACAGTACTTTACAAGTGGATCTATTAGTTTTTGACTCGCTATTTGGCAAGTTCTGAAAAGTGAGAGAAGAGAGGGGAGCCGATGGCAGGCCAGAAGAAAAAGCTGTTCATCTCGAAAGGAGGTCACTCACGCACACGTAGACACACGCACACACTCACACGCACACCTGGGAGATTTGACACAGGTGCAGATGTTTCTCGGTGATGTATTGGACTCATCCTCTCGTGTCAACATTCAAGAGTAAAGAGAGCGAGCTTGAGCAAGAGGAGGCAGAGATGGATGGCGACCAATCTTAAGAGAAGGTCGGCGGCAGGGGAGACGGAGAGAGAAAGGAAGTACTATTTCCACGGCAACCGGGGACGAGCGATAGAGCGTTAGTGAGGAGGTGATTATGGAGGAGGAAGAGAAGGAGGCGTGGAGCAGACATGTGTGGGTGATCCATTAAGGCACTGGAGACCACGTCAACATGAATGAAGGATGTAAGGAAGGAAATGAGAGAAGAATGGAGGAAAAGGATAAATGAGTGGTGGCGAGAAGGCGGTGTTTCCATACAGGGTGCCCAATTAGGGAAAGAACAATGGAGGTTGCTGAGTGAGGAGAAAAGGTGTGTGCGTGAGTATGTGAAGCGATGCTGGTGTAATCCATTATAAAATAAGAGGGGGGAAATTATCTGTCCTCTCCTCATGCTATTTCCTCTCCTCCACTTCGACACGCACCTCACCCATCTTTTTTCTCCCATAGTGTCTCTTTCCTCCTATGTCAGTCCTCGTTTACTTTTTCTCCTGTTCTCCTCTTTTCCTCCTCTCCTGTTTCTGGTTCCTGATCTACCCTCTTCCCTCCCTCTACTGTTGTTTCCTCTCCTCTTTTTCTCGCTCCTCTTCTTCTGTCCTTGCATCGTTCCTCTCTTCTCATTTCCTCTTTCATTTTTATCTCTCCTCCTCTAGTCTTTCCCTCCACTTCTGTATTACCTTCCATTACGTCTCTTCTTTCCTTTTATCTCCCTGTTCCTCTCCTTTCTTTTCCTTTTTTTGTCATTCCGAATCTCTCTTCTGCTCTCCTGTCCCTTTTTCTGATACTTTTTTCTTTCCTTACCTGTTTTTTCCCTACCCTTCCTTTGTCTTTCCAAATCCCTCTTTCACTCCTATCCTTTCTTTTTTTACCCTGTGTTTTCTTCTCGTCTATTCGTCACCTCTTCCATTTCTCTCGATAGTCTTTCCTCTTCTCCTCTCCTAACATCCTCTTTTTTATCCTTTTCCTCTTTTATTACCTCCCTAATTTTTTTGTTTTTTCCCCT
Organism: Idiotropiscis lumnitzeri; assembly: GCF_059441095.1. Taxonomy (NCBI): domain Eukaryota; kingdom Metazoa; phylum Chordata; class Actinopteri; order Syngnathiformes; family Syngnathidae; genus Idiotropiscis; species Idiotropiscis lumnitzeri. The sequence goes on along the minus strand of NC_142391.1, from coordinate 24,776,605 downwards.
CTTCTTTTTGTCCTCTTTTTCATTCCTAGTTTCTCTTCCATTCTCCTCTCCTGTCCTCATCTCTGCTACTTGATTTCCTTCTCCTTCTCTTCCTCTCCTTTCCTTTCCCCTTTTCTGTCATTTCCTCTCCTCACTCATGTTCTTACCTCCTCTTTCCTTTCATCTCTCCTTTCCTCTTTTTTTCCTTTCCTTTCTTCCACTCCTCTCACCATTTACTCATCTTTCCTTTCTCTACCTCCTTTTCTCCCCTCTCCTTTCCATTGCTCTCCCTCCCGTTGCTCATTCATACGCTGAAAAAAAATATATTTAAAATTGTATTTCATCAAGCATCTGAATCCTGATGATATTATTTTGTGCAACCACTTGATGAAATTAAACATTTTTCCCAGTGTTGCCTCTCCTTTTTTCTCCACAATTGCCTCACCTTACCTCCTCACTCCTTTCATCTCCCGTTTCTTCTCCTCTCCTCACCCTGTCTCCTCATTCCTTTCTTCTTTTCTTACTTTTCCTCTTCGCTTTCCTCTCCAATGTCTTCTTCCCACTTCTATCCTTTTCTCACATTTCTTTTCTCATCTATCTCTGCTCCCACAGTTCTTTATCTTTTCTCTTCCATCTCATGCCTGGCATCTACCTCTTCATGTGTGCACTACGTGGGTTTTGCTTTTTGTGCCTCACACAAAACACACTGCACTGTTTTGACGTACTGCAAAGACGCAGTCGTTTACAGTCACAAAGTGGGTGTTGCTAGTGTAAAATAATACTGATGTATCATGTGTTTGTGTTGGAGTGCGTGCGTGCGTGTGTGGGAGCCATACATCTTTCATGGACGGTGCACCGGCTGGGTTATAAATAGGTCTCCAAAGACATGTCCCAGTCGAAGCGGGTGTCCTCATGTGTCCTAGTTCTGTCTGCGGCGGGACACCTTGGAGAGAACTGGCACTATTCCGTTCACTTTGGGTATTGTTTTCTCTTCCATATCCTTTGTATTTCCACTCGATATGTTTTTATTCCCGCTTGTGAGGCTCTTTGAAGAACACACCGTGCGCGAGCTGTGCTTACAATATGCGCGCACCTCAGAGAATTATACCACCCCCCCCATCCCTTTTTCTGCTTTATTCTATTACGTTACTCCAAATGTATGAGGATCCAATCTATGAATGTGAACACTCCAATGTGACAGTTTGCTCAGGAGCATTAGACCAACGTCAGGGAATCAAGAGCCACGCTTTTGGTGCCGCACCGACTGCCATTGGTTTTGGAACAATGCAAGGAAAAGGGATATTTGGTCATTTGAAAACTCTTGTCAATCAAAAAAATGCTTAAAATTAATTTGACCATATTACAACTGTATTCTGATTAAAGTCTGGTGCTTTTATTTATAGATAGTTTGGAGTTATTTTTGAAAGAATCGAATCTTTAAATGCTCTCATTGAAAAAATAATTCTGAAATGTCCTGACTTTTTAAGTGATAAAATTACAACTATCTTCCTGTAGCATTAAAATGATGCTCATAAAATTGTGATTTCCCCCCCCCCCATATATTTTTTCTGGTGAATAACAAAAAATCTCACACAATCACACAACCTTTCTTTTAATGTTTAGATTTTGTTCTCATGACTTTTTCTGTTTAAACAAAAACAATTTTATAATAATGTTGTTAATCTATTCTCATAAAATTGGATCGTTTTCTCCTAACCCATTACTATTTCATTTTCATAAAATTCTTATTAGATTTTTAAAATAGTTGTGTGTTTTAAAAATTGAACCATTCCGTAATGTCACTTTATTCTCTGAGAATTCTGATTTTTCTCACATTCATTTTCTTAAATTCCTAGCATGTCTTTCATGTAATGTGAATTTATTACTTTTGAAAGGATCAGCTTTAAAGTATGTTCATGTCATTTATCTCATATTGACATTTTATTCTCATTTCTTTCCTCATTTGCAGAGTCTGTGCCCTTCTTTTTCTCTTACTTATATACGATTGTCTCATGTTATTTTTTAAATTTTATTGTTAGTGTTGCTCTGATAGTCCTCTGTGCAATCGACATCGGCGGCAGTCACCATGGCAACCCAGTAATGTCAGCGTACTTTAATTGGATCGTCATGTCACTTGCGCAGATCTCATTAATTAAGCTGTCAGAGCTCCCCAGAAATCCCACCATGGCGCTCACCTAACCTGCGTAGCGTTGTTGCAGCCGCGGTCCATTTGGAGCGTGTCGCCAGGGCAGCGGGACGGTCCAAAGTCCCCCCCGAGACAACATAGCACATATGGCCAATTAAAAAAGACGTCAAATGGCACATGCTCACTTCATAAAAGGCACCCGGGCCGCTGCCGTCATTAGCTTAATGTTGCTTTAAATGTAGCTCAGGGTATCTGTCATACTTCACATCGAAGTTCGCTCCTTTAGACACCTGATTTTCACCTGCTCATTTTAATCCGCACTCGGTTCACAGCAAATAAACCTCGTAAGTCAAGGCACCACTTAATACAGCTGGGAATAAAGTTTTTTTATTTGTATCCATAAAACATATACATAAAAATATCCACAAGTGAAAGTCATGTACTGTAGCTTCAAATTTGTGAGATGTTTCAAATATTTTATGTACAAAATGTGAAAAAAATTAGAGTACGGACGATGAACTTCATTGTATGTATCATTTTGTGCAAACACTCACGCATCCACATTAGCTGAATTCATGTGCGCCTTTGGATTAAATTTCTATTAGCTTTCCCCGATTGAGTTTGAAGAGTGTTGATTAGGCAATAATGGCCTTTGTTAGCTCACTAATGATGGGCTTGATTACTATTCTACTTAGTGCCGCACATCGGGATGCGGCTGCTGTGTTTGCTTAGCATCTGTTGGCGATAACGCACACACACACAATTGTCTTTCTATTCGCTGAGGAGAGGTGACGCGAATGGAGGCGCAAGACGGATGGTGTTGGCTTGCCAACGCTCATCTCTCACTCCCCTCCCTAGTTCTGTCTCTTCCGCTCCTCGCATCCTCTCAAACGACTCCACTCTGTCTGTTGTGTTTTCTTAACACCTCCATCACCTTCCGAGACTATTTCTGGCCCCTCTCACTTTTTCCCCTTTCCTTTCGCACTTGCTTGCTTTTCTGCCCGCTGACTGGACTTTGGACCACTAACTCTTGTGAATCGGGATCGTGTTCGTACTTTATCAAGAGTGTGTGTGTGTGTGCGTGCAGTACCCCCGCCCCACTGTATTGCGGTTTGTCTTTCACTCCATCGCTATGTAGCTTTTAGCCCCAAAAAATCTTTCTGATAGAATATTCCACGTGCCTTCACTAGTCTAAACATGGTATTGTGGTTAATATTGTGCTGGTGAAATAGAAGTAAGCAGAAAAACCCTCTCGTTTTTCATCCATCTGAGCGGTGGTCATTTTGTCCTGTACTGCCATTTGCTGTCGACTGAAAAATGACATCACAGTGCCTTAGGGCTCAGGTAACCAGGATTAGTCAGAATCGCGGTTTTTGTTTTTTTCTCAACTTGAGGTGTGCATATAGAACATATTGTTGACCAGAAAAGTTTTTCCTTGATGTCAGCTTGAAGCATTTTCTTACAGTACAGTACACTTACTGTTGAACTGTTATGACAATTAAGTCTTTGTTCAGTAGTCAGTTAAAAAAAAGTTGAAAAGTTACCACATAAATGAAGTGTTTTGCAGTAAAATTGGTAGTTGGTGTCATCACTATACAAGAAACAAACAACTGTACATACACAATACACGTACATCCACAAGGAAGATGTGGCAATCTGTGTTTTTTTGGCCATTAATATGTTTTTGTTAGGGTTTGTTTAGATACAATGGAAGAAGAAAATCAATTTTAGTTTTTTTGTAACTGTGACAAGTCAAACACATTTTCTTTTACTGTGTGCACTATTTAAGAACTTTGACGATACATAGTTATCTTCACATGTTTTTCTGTCTTTTTAGATTTGCTATTTATTTTACTGTGGCATCTCATTTGTGTATTAAAAGGGAATACATTTTGACATGTTAAAATTGAAATTTTTCACTAAGAGCCGCATTCGCGTCATTTTGTTGCTTTCCAGATAAACGATTTGGGGGGATAAATGCTTTTCATTGGCCAATAACAACATGTCTCAGTTGCCATAAATCCACATATCCCCTCCTCAGCCAAGGAATAACTGACAAACTTTCTTTAACTAAAAAAGAAAAAGATAATAATGCCACTGTGGTCTTATTTGGAAATTCTTGCACGTATGAAAAGTGAGTATGGCTCCTCCTGCTCTCTCACCTGCGCATCCCATCACTGGAGTGTCATTCCGGCATGAAATGAAGTGACAAATCTTCCTGGGTGGCTTGTTGGAATTATTAGAGCGCACCACGCCCGCTCAGTACCCACCCACCCACACACACACACACACGCACGCACGCACATGGGCAAGGCTAATCACTGGCGGCGAGAGCTCTTTAAGCCACTCGGCTGTGGTCTTGCGGGGATGGAAATAATACAGCTAATCAAGAGGGATGATCCTCAGTATCAACACTTCATTTTCAGTACAGTGTGATTTGCTGGTGGTAAAGTGTCTTGCATAAGCACTTGTTTCTGTATTTTGTCATTTTATCTCCACAATGCCACATTTTAACATTTGTAATCTGACTTTTTTTCTTTTAACACTGCCATTTGTTTTGCCTTTGAAAAATTCACATGATGTTCCTCTTTTGCGACAGACTGTGATGTTCCCGCTCGCAAAGCTTTTCGCCTTCCGGAACTTTTTTTTTTTTCCTATTGCGGCGCTCCCCAGTGCAACAAAATATCTCTATATCGTGGCCTACTTTTTTCCAAGCCAAGCCTTTGTTCCGCCACCGCCACTGAAAATGCTGGCTGATAGAAAGCGCCGCGCATTAACGCTGTTCCCTTTTGCCTTTGCCTTGATCTTGCTCAGCTGGAGATGGGACGTTTGTCCTTAGAGCAACAAAACACGAGCAAGTGTTTGAATGAATCGTACCGGCTTTCGCGCAAAATACATTACAATTGTGAAAAGACAATACGTAGCGTTATGCTGCGAAGTCTGCCGCACACGAGGTGATGCAGCCAATCCCGACTGCAGTTTTGCAACTGTTTTACATGAATCGGCGGTGTGCAAGCAAGCTTTAGACACACCGTTGCTCAAGAGAACTTTTGTCACTCTCTCACTTGCGCAGTTCTCCAAAGAGCCATTTGCTACAAGCTGTTTATTTTTGTACTCCCAGCCGAAGTTAACTGTAAAGCCAAAACATTGAATTTCAGCTAACGAAAGACTTGTCTTAATACTCACAGTACATATTATGCAATATAACATCGAAAGGCTAACGGAAATTAGAGCAGTACTAAGATAATTATAAACAGCTGCTACAAAGATAGCACAACACCACGTGAACAGCATACGGCAATAGTAGCACGCACCTGATTTATCTGCTCTGTCGGAACAGGGCTCTCATACAGGAACTATAAATGGAGCTTTGGGGAGCTTCTCTGCCTTTCCTTCTTGCTCTTAATTATGCTTGTATGCAGACCTCAGTGGTCGTACTCTACCGAAGGCATCTTAGCCTAAATTCTGACTTGCCGCTATACTGTTAAAAAAAAAAAAATATTTAAAAAATTTGCTTACAATTCTACAATATAGCGGGGATGCTAACGATGAACTCTGATAAAGCAGGGGAACATTTTCTCCGTAGTCATGATAAAAACTTTATTACTGAGTGGGCAAAACCACTTTCCCTTTGAAAAGAATGTTGCATGATTGCTTTTGTTTCAAAGAAAAGACTGGACTCTGCTTGAACCTTTAGCAAATCCTGTATCAGTTGAAACCGAGGCCAAGGTGTGATCTCGTGTGCGTGTGCTGTGAGCACGTGTGCGTATATGTGATTGTATCAAAGGCCGTGGGTTGTGTTTGTGTGTCTTGTGTCTAAAGCGGGGAGACAGGTGATGCGGGGGCGAGAGTTAAAATAACAAATACGCCCCCCCCCCACCCCCCCCCAACGACTGGCTTGGTCCAATCAGCCACCGTCTGCTGTCTTACTCACATGCACACGCACAAACACATGCACACACACGTTGGTTGACACCAGCTGGGGCTAATGATGCGATGGCTGCGGTGGTATTGCCACCACATGGGGTCTCCTTGTCTGAGCCCAATCGAGCATGTATGGCTTCTGCATGCTGAAATGAAGAGTGCACTACAGCTGTGATAAAGCCTCAGTATTGTTTTGCATTGTCTTGTGTCTGTTTCATTTGCACCGCAGACTCGAAAAGTGCTACAGTAAGCAAGTGCGAGAGCGGAAGGTTGCCGGGGTTAATTGGCATTGAAGTTCAAATTACTTTTTAAGTGCAGGAGGCATGTTTGTCCTCATTGATTTTGCTGACTGGGAGTCATTTATAAACCGTGTTTGCAGCGAAGGAAAAGAACTCTGTGGTAATGGAGTAGAATATCTCAGCACGTGTGTGAAGCTTCGATACCAAAGAATTGTTAGAGTGGAAGGGATGGATGGATTAGGGGTGTATGACAAACCGATGGACTGAATGATGGACAAAGACTTGCTGGGATGGTGATTAGACGGCTTGTGACGAATGACGGATTGTTGGATGGAGCAAGGGATTGAACGATGGTCCAAGAAAAATAGATGATGGATGTGTGGATGTTTGATTGAGGAATTGCGTATGAGAGCTTAGGTCGGTTTGTATTTATGGAGCTTTATATATATATATATATATATATATATATACATATATATATATATATATATATATATATATATATATATATATATATATATATATATATATATATATATATATATACATATATATATATATATATACATATATATATATATATATACATATATATATATATATATACATATATATATATATATATATATATATATATACATATATATATATATATATATATATATATATATATATACATATATATATATATATATATATATATATATATACATATATATATATATATATATATATATATATATATATATACATATATATATATATATATATATATATATATATATATATATATATACATATATATATATATATATATATATATATATATATATATACATATATAAACATATATATATATACGCACACACACCCACACACACTCAGTTTCAAAACGGTCGGTGACCCCTGTTTAGCTGATTTACTACACTTCCCCTTGAACTAGCCTTGATATTTTGTGACTGTCCAAAGAAGCACTTTCTTTCCCATTTGTGCTGTACACAGCCTGCATGTTCCATTTTCTCGTTGTTGAGCATAACCTTTTGATTTATATTAGAAAGCGAAAGGTCAAACAAGCAGCTTGCCATCGTCCAAACAATCAAGTCTGTGGAGAGGAGCATCAAGTTGCGAGAGAATAACAACCAGCACAATAACACTGGCCCTGTTTTCCAGCCTTCCCCACATCTGAGATTTCCATTTCCTAACGTGAAGCGAGAAGGAAATTAAACAATGAGAATGGAACAACGTCGCTGCGAACATTTATGCCTCCACCATAAAGCTCGGACAGGCTGAATTTACGAGGGTTCGCCGCCGTAAATACTGCGCTCGGGAAATGTGATTAGGCTCATAAATAGGATATTCCCCGCTGTCCTACCCTTCACCCGAGGAGCTTTGTAAAAGCATATGTTCAGGACACTTGCCTGCTTTTCTCCATTGCCAGCCATCTGTGTGGGATCTTTAAGATCTTTACATTTACAACTGTGCCACATACAATCTGTAAAAGTTCAAAATCAATACAAAAAAGTATAAATAAAATGCATCTCTGATGCTTTTTATCCAATCTATTGTGTGCAGATCGCTGCTGACATATTTTGATAATTGAAGTTGACTGTAATATTTTTTTTCTCTGGCCAACCAATCAGCGGACGGGAAAATTACAAAATCGTTGAAGGCCACAGCCGATTGATTAATAAATAGTCTGAATGCTTTCGTAACATCAGACAGTGCTACTGATTCTGAAGGCCTTTGGGCAAATTAGATTGACATGACTGAAATCAGATTGGACAACAACAAAATTAACATAGTGGAAGTAGTTCAGTCAAAACAAAGAAGGCTTTAATGGAAACATAGTTTTATTTATTTATTTTGTCATTGAGTGTCCTAAATAATCAACATTCCGCTAATTTTCTCTCTGACAGGTGGAGTGGCTGAAGAACGAAGAAATCATCGACCCAGCGGAGGACAGAAACTTCTACATCACCATCGACCATAACCTGATCATCAAACAAGCGCGTCTGTCGGACACTGCGAATTACACGTGCGTGGCCAAGAACATCGTGGCCAAGCGACGTAGCACAACAGCCACCGTCATTGTTTACGGTAAGCGTCTTTATTATATGGCAGAATTGGATTTTAGAAATTCTTACCTTTCAGGAGTGAATCATTCTTATATACAGGCGGCCGAAACCCTATTGATTATAACGCTGATTCCACCAAAGGTGTTTGAGTGTTTGAGGTCAAACGTTAGATTAGTAGGTCGATTTATTTATTTATTTATTTTTCCTCTTTCTCCTGGCTGGTTGTCAAGCCCAAACTGATCTTCTTGCAACTTTTTGGAACTATTGACCTATAATAGCTTCAGTATCCTATTGATTCTTTTCAAAGGGTATCCTGAGATGTTGGCGGTAGAATGTAAAACACCAACCGCATGAAAAGATCTTTTGAGACAGTAGAGGTCAAATAACAATTCAAAATCTCACAGGTCATATTTGGATCATGAAAATATCAAATTTGTTTGTATGATATCAGAGCCAAGCACGTTTTTGTAAAACATATATCACATATATTTTCCGAGCAAGAAACATTTTTGCATAGAAGCGTATTTTAAAGCATGATTTCAAATGGTTTTGAGATATTTCTCCTTAAAGATATTTCAGGAAGTCAACACTAAAATATTTAAGTAAAGTTTTGAGGTTTTGCGGCTTCCCGGCAATTTTCTTCAAACCATTTAATAATAATAATAATAATAATAATATTCCCTTTATAAGTCCCACAATGGGGAAATTGGAGATTCGAACCCAGGCCTCCTGGGGAGACTAGGTCCTGAACGCGGCGCCTTAGACCACTCGGCCATCCTGGCATTTGGGAAATGCTATATAATATTAAAGCATCAACCCAATTGTTTTTTGTCAAATATGTTTAAGGCATCTATGTTGGTGTTAGATGTTCATGTTAACTCATTGAAACCCCTCAATTCCAGCGTTTTTCTGAATTTTGACTGGTTTTGCAAGGCCAACAGAATATTCTGTTCTAAGGTTATAAAAACACGGACCTATGATGCAAAAAAAAAAGGCTAAGACGTATAAATACGTCTTTGGGAGGCGGGGACTACATTTTCGAAAAGGTCTATGTATGTTTTACGGATTGAATGAGTTAATATGGTCTGGTTTTTAAAATATTGACACATCACAGTAAGAACAGTATTGATTTTTACAAGACATTTTACTGGCAATGCAAAATGGATGGATGGATAAAAGATCTGGCCATGGTATCAACACGAAATCCACAGCTCAGTCCTTTTATTGGCACCAATTTACATCCCGATCACACCCAACTTCTTAAGATCTGTCAAACCCAAATGTTTTTATTCCACCGCAAAAAAAATAAAAGAATCATCTAAAATCATCCATGTGAGTAGCAATGATTGTTTAATTAGCTGGCTACCAATCCAGAGATGGCCCGCCTTTCACCCCAATATCTGTTTGGATCGGCTCCGGCTGACCCACAACCCTCATGAGGACAGGAACTGTAGAAAATGGATGGATGGATTATGGTACATTTGGTGTGCAGCATTTCCAACGCCACTGCTGCCTCATTTAGTTCTCGCCGAGCCAGGTCCCATCTGCTGCTTCAAATTAGCTCTGTACTGGTGCTAACATTCTCACTCTCATGCTTTCGTTAATTGTGATTATTGTACACACCACAATCTTCATATGTTGGATGTGAGCCTTTAAGAGGAGTGGCTTAGCGAGTGATGTCAGGAGCTAGAGTCTGTTCATAGTCTTTTGCGGAGTTCTTCATTTGCGTTTGTTCTGTTCAAAAAGTGCAAGATCATCTGAAGATAACCCGTACCTCAAATTTTGGCTGCGTAAAGTGAAGTAATGATAATCTTGTCTCATTTGACTCACAACATGAATGGCAACAGGTGGATACACAGGTTAAACATGCATTCAGCCATCGAGTGGAAGAGGATTTAATTTTTCTGCCTCGTTTTCTGGCATAAATTTCTGGTATTTTTACGACATTTTTTTTTTAATTTTATTTTTAGTCAGCGATGCAAGTAAATTTTACATGAAAAGGATTTTTTCTCTTGCACATTAGATTTTCAGAATAATAAAAACTAATCGAATAATGATCAATTAATCCATCCCTTATCCGATCCGCTTCTCCTAACTAGGGTGGCGGGCATGCTGGAGCCTATCCCAGCTGTCTTCGGGTGGTAGGCGGGGTACACCCTGGACTGCTTACCAGCCAATTGCAGCGCACACATAGACAAACAACCGTCCACGCTCACACTCATACCGAGGGACATTTTAGAGTGTTCAATCAACCTACCATGCATGTTTTTGGAACGTGGGAGAAAACCAGAGTACCCGGAGAAAGCCCACGCAGACACGGGGATTACATACAAAGTCCACACAGGAAGGCCGGAGCCGGAATTGAACCCTGCACCTCTGAACATTGAAATTCAGTCGGCCAATGTGCCACCCACGATAATATGATATGGAATATATTTAGTAATATTATGAATTATTTTTTTAAAATCCCTATTGTGTAAGCTTTTATAGGTCAAACTTAAAAATAAAAAAGGGAAAGTATGTACCTCGAAAACCTGATTTTTTTTTTATTTTTTTTTTAATCAGCGTCAAAAACACATTTACGGACGCATAAAGCCACTTCTGATTAAAATGTTAATTTTAATCATGTATATAAACATGTTAATGTTTAATGTTATTATCTATAACTAAACAATTTATACCAATTAAGTCAAATTTGATCATTTGCAGCGGCACACCTTATTTGATCTGGGCTCAGTAGCTGGCTTAACTCAAATTAAACTGACGCACTAATTGCACCCTCTGTTTAAAATCATAACACTGTGGGCTTCTTTATATAGCAGCTGTGACAAGCAATGGCAACAAAATATGTAATGATAATCGAAATTGGGAAAACAAAAGTATAACTAATAATATTATCGGAATCATAAGTTCTCTTGCTCAGCCCTTTTCCCACCTTTCAGCCAATGTTCGAGAAGAGGAAACACTGGGCAATGCGACACACACTAAAAGAAATACACGTTCCGTTTGTTTCCCTCCAGTGTAACCGACGTTGCATCTATCCACTGTGTGCTTCAATCAGAAATAACTGCATGTGTGTGTTAGCGTGCGCTGCTACAGAGAGACAGCCCGAGATGGAGTGGTTTGACACTGATGTATCCTTACAGAAATAGATTGTTCAATCTGCGGTTCAATCTCCTCGGCTCCCCCCAAGGGCCCGGCTGGCGCTGTTGACAAGGTGAAAAAGTTGCAAGGATAGTGGAGGGATGTGGTGGATCACGGCAGGGGGAATAAATAAAAGGCTAGTGGGGAAGACGCTCAGCAAAGACCTTCCAATTGACCTATTTTTGTTTTACCTGATAGGAAGGTCCCGCTTAAAACATTTACCGACACATCCCGTTCACCCCGTTTATGTCACTAAACTGTTACTTTAGTATGATATGCTGTTCAAAGACAAAAGAACTGTTTGCATAAAAAGAGCAGAACAGGACTCAGTTTAGTTTTTGTTTTTTTACGCCATCTGTAAATCACACCACGGTCAAGTAAAATGACGTCATAGCGACATAGTATGCATTCGCTTGACTTGAAGAAGCTTAACTATAAAAAAAAAAAACAATGTCAACATGCAATGTGCCGTAAAGACACAACAGCTTTTATCGACTCCTCCACTGAGTCAAGCAAGCAGGATATTGGGCACATTTTGAATAAATAAGCTTATGTCAGGTATAGGTAAGTACAACAATCCATTTAATGTGACATAAGGCCAGCAAGCACGGCTTTTATTCCTGATATGGTTCAAGCCTTAAATATGTCCCATATTAAAAAAAAAACAACCTTTGACTGCCATCATTTTCAGCAAGGCATACAGTAGCAGCAAGCAGCAAAAAGAGAAACTTTTGGTGTGAAAACACATTCTTTGTCAAACATTTGGAATTTCACTGATTCAACATACAATAGCTCAAACACCTGACTTTCTTTCACCATATTTCAACAAGGCAAGACCAAAGGAGCATATTTCTTTCATGATTGTGGGGTGATCGTTTGTCCATTCAATCACCAATCTCTTTAAATTCGCAGTGAATGGTGGCTGGTCCACATGGACGGAGTGGTCGGTGTGTAACAGCCGCTGTGGGCGGGGCTTCCAGAAACGAACTCGCAGCTGTACTAATCCCGCCCCTTTGAACGGCGGGCTGCCTTGTGACGGACAAGCCATCCAGAAACTGCCTTGCACCTCCTTGTGCACTGGTGAGTTTGAACCCGTTTGCCATTTTCTGTCTTAACTTCAAAAGCAACGTTATGGGGAAGGTGGCAATGATGTCATCGAATTGCAATATAACACATGGCATTGTATTACAATGTCAATTTCTCCATTTTTTATTTTTTTTTTTTTGGTTTTACACAAGCGACGGCATTTCTGAAACTCAATCGTCACTGAAGCGTTTGCTTGTAATACAAAGCAAAAAAACAAACAAAAAAAACGATCAATCTGAATCAGAATCAGAAATCCCTTTATTGTCATTGTACTCAAGTGTGCAACGAGATTAGAGAGCTCCCCTCTCCAGTGCAATACAACAATAATACAGACAAATATATAAATTAGATAAATAAATAAGAGAGTGCAATGGAATTTAGTACTGAATAGTGCATATAAAAACACATCACAATGCTGTTCTGCAAGGTAAGGGTGTTCTCGTGTGTGTGTGAGAGTTCAGAATGGAGATGGCTCTCGGAAAGAAACTGTTTCTCAGTCTATTGGTCCTCGATTTGATGCATCTGTAGCGCCTGCCAGAGGGCATCAGGTCGAACAGGTGTGAATTTGGGTGGGTATTGTCTTTGACGATGTTGAGAGCCCTTCTGAGGCACCGGGCGGTGTAGATGTCCGACAGTGAGGGGAGAGGGCAGCCAATAATCCTTTGCGCTGTTTTGACTGTCCTCTGGAGCCTCACTCTGTCCGCCTCAGTGCAGCCGCTGTACCAGGTGGAGACAAAGTACGTCAGCAGGCTCTCAATGGACGAGAATTGCTCTTCTTTTTTACACAGCCATGTTTCTCCCAGGATCGAGTCATACATGTGACAGCAAACCCCAGAGAAAATAGTTGGTTAGGAAGTTTTCAGGAGAGCTGAAGATGACATAGAAAAAAATGTGCTATTTGCTTGCCAAATTGTGTGTGAAGCACGCCGCAGACATTCTAGCCCTTATGATTGCGAACCCATATTGATGTATGATCACCTTACATTACCACATGCACACAACAAGTTGAAGGAAAGCCAGTTAGTAATTGTTTGTTCAACAGTTCTTCAATTTATTTTCAAAGGGGAGGATTGGTAAGAAAAAAATGGCAACATCTCACATCTTAACGTTGTTAAAAGTGAAGAAAATGTGCTAGAAACAGGAAGTTGACGCACATGATATGCCCTTCGTGGCGACATAAAATGAGATCGCAGAAATGGCCCCCAGGCCTTGAGTTTGACACCTGTGATGTAGACTGATGAGCAAATGACCTTATTTCCACACCGTTGTCTAAAGGAGGCAAAACTGCTTGCTTCACCTAAACCGTTTATTTGGTGCTGCCAATTGAAATTTACTGCAAAAATGACAGATAAAAAAATACATTAAGCAGTGAATGCACACATTTTTCCACCCAAACATATACAGTGGTTTCATCTAACACAAGTGTGCTGGCTTCATGCTAAACTATATTGTGAAACTCTATTGACAAACTCCAATTATTATGGCAATACAACAAAGGAAAATTAGCACAGAATTTATAATAATTTTAAAACTTGCTATTTGAACACATGCACAGAGAGGTAACGTAGCGCTACACAAAAAGGGCATATTGCAATACTCAACGGCTTTCGAGTCTCTCTTCTGTGTGGGAACACGACTATTACTGGAGCTCAATTGGGGATCTTTTCCACCTCTTCTTCTTGCGCTTAATTACATTGCATCCCTACCAGTAGACCTGAGGGCTCGCTGAAAATATTACAGCGCAATGTGCTACCACCCTGGAGGGGTGCAATGACAAATGTGGACTTGCCGCTATAATAATGATCTCTTCAAAATCTGTGATGTGGCGGGCAGCCGAATGATAAATCACAGCGGAACGCTACTCCAAATTTTAAGTAGCGTTTCCCAAGTTGATGTACCCCTGTTAACTAAAAAAATTAAGAGGCATACATTTACAGATTTATGGTATCTTCAGAATATACAAACATATTTGCAATACTCTTTTGTCCAATAAATATTTTCATACCCATTTGAGCAATCTTGCTTCTTTGCCTTGTTATTCAAACGCGTGATTGTGCAATTTCACTTCCACAATCTAAAGAATGCTATGGAGTTGACAAACACTATTAAATGAGATGAAAAAGCAAAGTTTCCTCATACCAAATTGGTGGCACTCACTAGTACACGTTATTAGAGGGCATTTATGTTGTTTTTTGTTTTTTGTTTATGTTTTATTTTGACTAGCGCATATCCCAGCAGTCAATCACAGTGTACAAACCAAAGAATAATTCATGCTCGGATTTAAATCTGCAGTTGTTTAATTATTTTCATGTAATTTTCAGTAAAATGCTTGCGTGTTTGTATTTTTGTTCGAAATTATTTTTTCTTAGCATAATTTCCTACTAAACTATCTCTTTATTTTACTATCCTATGGTACCAATTTTATGTTTTTCTACCTTTTCCTGCTCAATGCTATTTTTTAAAAAGTTTTTTTTTTTACTGAATGTTTATACTAAATAACTACGGTACTAAATTCTAATGTTTTTATAGCATTTTCCCACTAAATTCTTTTTGGAGTGTATTTCCTTTTCCAAAGCAAGACTTGCGCTTTAACGCCATCTTGTGGCTTCTACAAGCAATTATACCTTTTGTGCAGGGCATCAACTACACAGGTTTTTTGTTGTTGTTGTTTTTTAGTGTTCGTTGTTAGCAGCAGGACTCAATACCTATTACAAGTACTGTGTTTATGTACGGTTTTCCTCCTAAATTATTGTATTTTTTTCAACTTCTAAATTATTGTATTTTTACACCATTTGGACTTCAATTCTTTTTTTCATTTCTTAGTTTTTAATTAATTTGACTGTTTTGTTGTGCTTCTTTTTTATTGTCTTGCCTCAATAATTTGTATGTTTTGTTCTCATTGCTTCATTTTCCAACTCAACTCAATTTGCTGACTAATGCTGTTTCCTTTCCTGTAGTGGACGGCGAGTGGACCGGATGGAGTAAGTGGTCGGCCTGCGGGACCGAATGCACCCAGTGGAGGAGGCGGGAGTGCAACAACCCGGCGCCGAAAAACGGCGGGAAGGACTGTGAGGGTCTGGTACTTCACTCTCAGAACTGCACCGATGGACTTTGTATGCAAAGTAAGTTGATCCTTCATCTCCCTCTGCTCATAAACATGCAACACACTGAGGATTTGACGGAATGCCTTGCTCTCCCATTTCGTGCCGCAGGTGTGTGGAGCAATTGGCGTCCATGTTGAGTAATCCAAAACTAATTATTTTCACACAAGTAACAAAATTCTGAAACATCACGTAAGATAAGGATAAACTTAAATCTTCCCCTAGCCGGTAGGAAAGTTTCCATTGCACTGCGCCTTCTCCTCCGCTACTGGCAAATGGGTCACCATTCCACCCTTTTTCCAATGTGATGCTACTCTCGTTTTCATTGGAAGATACAAGTCCAGTAAAACTCTCCTTTTTACAGTTAACATCACCTATATCGCTTACTACATCAAGCTTTTAAAAGCAATCCTTCTTATCAGTTTATACAGTGCAGTGGAACTCCCGTTAATCGGTAGAGATAGTGAGCGGGTGACGGAAAATCATCCACGCTCACACTCATACCCAGGGGTAATTTAGAGTGTCCAATCAATCTGCCATGCACGTTTTTGGAATGTGGGAGGAAGCCGAAGTACCCGGAGAAAACCCACGCAGGTACAACATTCAAACTCCACACAGGAAGGGCGGAGTCGGAATCGAACGCTGCACCAGTGCACTGTGAGCCCATCGTGCTAACCAGCCGCTCAGCGTGCAGCCCTTCTTGTATTATACAAAATAGATATATTTTTTGTCTGAAAATTTATTTTTCCAAAATTAATTTTTCTCGTCTCCCGCAGGCTCCTTTCCAACAGTTTTGTTATTTTTATGTATCTGTACCTAAAAAACAATATCTGTGCTTGTTTTTGTGCCCTTTCCAACTAAATCTAATTTAGCATCATCCCCATTTAGTTAACACGTCCTCCTAAAGTCTTGTTGTAACATTTCTGACTAGCTTTTTGTGCCCTTCCCTGCTAAATGCATCATTTGTGGCATTTTCTACCATATATGTATGCTTTTAGGCAGAGTTGGTTTTTTTTTTTGTTTGTTTCATGCCACCTCATGCCATCTTCCTCCTCCTACTCTTCCTCCGGCATCGCTATCATCTCTTCCTTTGCCTGCCTTGTCGCTTTTCCTCTCGGGAGGCTTCCTGCTTTCATGGTGTCGGTTCATCCGCATTTACTTTCTGAGCGTCACCCACCGGTGGCCTCGCTCGGTCAAGTCAAAGCCTCCTTTCTTGCGAGAACGTAACGTCGCATAAATAACAATCATAAAGTGCATCAGCCACCAATTGAACTGCCATTTGGCTCATTCCCACCATGTTTTTACGGGGAATTTCGAAAAAGCTTGAAAGGGTGAAGCGAATATAGCAGCGGTTCTCCAAGGTGCAGGCAATTATATTTGTTGACTTGCAGCATGAGGAGGAGTACCTTGCTTACTCATTGCACCGAGAGTAATTGGCAGACATTTGACGAGAGAAAAAATAGCGGAACATATTTTTAGAGCACGCGCACTCATACACACACACACATACACATTCTCACATGTTTGTGCATGCAACCATGCCACAGGTTCTCGATGCGATGAGCGACAACAACCCTTCATTAGCTAGGAATGATCAGCCAGCGCCTGGTCATAATCAGTATTTTTTCACACTTTTCCAAGTCAAATCGGCTTTTTGGGAGGACATAAAATGTTGGAAAGCAACTAAAAGTGCAAGTCAAGAATCCACTGGATCCATATGTACACTTATTGCACAGTCCAACCCTTAAAGACACAATCTAAAAGCATGCAGAACACTTATTTGATCGCCGTTAAAAGTCATTGCGTTGAATTCCAGTGTATACTTAAAACATCAGTCCGTTAAATAAATGGCATGCCACAAAAAGATGGCTCCCTTTCCCTCCTCTTACAATGTGGTGTACTGTATGTCCTCCAATAGTTGCTTTCCTGCCTTTATTAAATGTCAAGTGTCTTCCAGTTCAATAAATACACACCTTGAATATGGCAGAAAAAAATGCTGATGATTTTGCCGCTTTTGTATTAATTATTCCATATTGTTGCTTTAATGTTTTACTAAAGTGTGCCTTTGTGGTATGAAACCTGCCGGGTTATACATTCAGGCTCATTTCCCCCAATTGACTTTCTGTCTTTGAAACGACTCAGCACACTGGGCTTATGTTTCAACTACTTCCTGTAGCGCTAACAGGAAGGGATCGAATGTGTGTGAGCGTGTGACACGTCACAGCGCGTAGCAAATAAATTCTGATGTCGTCTTTTAGAGCCGCAAAAATCTCCGGAGATAGCAGAGCTGCCGTGTTACAATTTTTTTCATGTGTTTGCAATTCCATGACACAAGAGAACAGGTAGAACTTCAAACCTACTTTCATAAAGTTGCGTCCTTTTTTTTCTACTTTATCGAATTGAATGTTATTCATTTATTGGTGTTTTTTTTTCTTATTTAATTTGTTGCTTGTATTTAATGTGCGAGGAAGTTTTGTCCTTTTTTTTTAAAAACAAATATTCAACTCATGTTTTTAAAATAGAATGCTCCCATATTTCCTCTAACACTTGCGTCATCTATTTGAAGAAATAAACGCCTGCACTTGAATTTAATGTAAGAATAAATTGTGAATATGTAAATTCATGATTAGTTCACCAAAAATGTTGTACGGTGAGTTTGAAATGACATTAACCTATTTTATGAACAATGTTTGTCAAATATGGTTTAAGCTATCAATATATATATATATATATATATATTTTTTTTTTTTTTTGGTGGAGGAGACAAATTTCCTTTTGCGTCTGTGTGTGTGTGTGTGTGTGCAAACCAAAGCTTTAGCTCATAAAAAATCGTATTGGCACCATAATTTGGCATCTTGATGCCAAGCACATTTGTTGAGCTATAAGAGGAGGAGCTTAATTTAGTCAGGACGAATTTTTGTCTAATAGAAACAAATATGCTTTGTCGCCATCTAGTGTTTCCATAAGCAATTACGGATGTTTTTCTGTAACCGTCAATTACTGTATGTATTACTGTTTATGATTCTTTTCATTCATTTATTATTCAGGCTTGGAGTTTAAAAATGAGCACAAACATGAACGTACTCATATGCCAAACGTGTCAAAATAATCACCTTTTATTTCATGGAATTTCCCCAATGTGCCATCGTTCTGTGTTATCCCATCATTTGGCTTCCCAATTAATCAAATTTATTTCCCCCGCACGCCGTCTTGTTTTATTATGGGGCGTGCCGTGCGTTCCTGTCACGCTGCGTAAACATTTTAGCGTCATCCCGACCACTAATCGGTTTGGCATTTGGCAGATGCTCCAACGATTAAGAACAAACGGTGTGCAAAAAGAAGAGTAACGCATTTGCTGTTAAATGCCGTTGGAGATCAACGACGCTGATGGTGTTGAGTCAATGTCGTGTGTTTTTGTCCTCTTTTTTTGTTTGTTTAATTTATCCATCCATCCATCCTTCATTCTTTCATTTTCCCTGTCCCCAAGGTTCATTGTTTGAGACATCCAAAGAAAAGAGTGATGTAGGATTCACATGTAAGTTTTACCTTTCATTTCTTGCCTTTTTTATTGCTTTCTTTGCGTGTGCTTGTGTGTGCGTGTGTGTGTGTGTGTCCATGTCTATTTGTGCACGTCTTATCACAAGATCCATGTATTTGTTTGCTTCAGGAAGTCAACTGTGCTCTCATGCCGGCATCAAAGGCACATCAATTATTTTTCACTGTTGCCAGCGTGATGGGAATGTGAATCAAAGGCGTGTAGTTGATTCAATTTGAACAAGAAGGGATTTGGGGGGGGGGGGTGCTAAATAAATTGTTCAAAGGAGTAAAAGCAAGTGTAAAAGGAAACATGTTATGCATTTTTCTTTCACATTTTAAAACAGTTCCCCAGTGTCTAAATAAAAGCAGTCTGACATTTATCAAAATACACACACAAAAAAAAATAGAATTACACCACACTTCACATGCACTTTGTGGATGCTCCGGTTGAAATTGCAAGTTTTTTGAGGGGAGGGCAGTTCTCTGAGTCTGATTTTTGTTGACAGGCAAATGGAGGCGAAGCTTGGGAATTGTGATGAAACGAGCGGCCCCTCAGTGTGGCCAGCTTCCACTTCATACATACTTACCCCCTTACTGCAAATATTTCACGGCTGTCTACAACTAAACTGGACGCGCAATGCCATTGGTGTCCGTCTTGCGTTACCGCTCGTTAAGTGCGCCTGACTCAAATACACTTGTGAATTTCTAATTTACTATTATTCAAATCCGCTTACCTTATTATGGGCTTATTATGGCGATAAGTGTTCAGTCAAACCAAAGTGGGTTAACAGTTTGACTTCCCCTCTGTTTCTGTCTGTGGTATTGCCCCTGCCCCTTCAACGTATTTCCCGGTATTAGGCAAGATGTCAGAATTAGGAAATAGTGGCACGCTTGAACGCACACTGCTGTCTCACATCTCTTCATACTCAAACAGTTGGTACTGGCGCTCGGAGGCAATTTTTGTCGTCTGCCCATTTCGTAAGTAGGTTCATCACACATACGAGGGCCGATTTGTGGACCACACTAAAATCAACCCGCAGCCTTTGTTAATCGAACCCTTTATTTAAAATTAGTCACCCCCCCCGCAAAACTGTGCGTCCGGCCGGGCTGGAGGGCCGGACCCTTCCAACGCCGGGACGGACTGCCCAGCTCTGTGTACAACCGACCCACCTAGTTATCTGCCTACCAAGGTACCTAGCTAATTACCGATGTTCCTACCTACCAAGCTAGTTGCCTACCTACCTACTTATACAATCAACCACCCGCTATGCCCAATGACGATGACAAATTTCAGAAATACCAACCGACCAACCCACCCTTGCAAACACTGACCTATACCTAAACTACTGGCCGACTTTTGTGCGGGTGTGCGTGCGTATGTGTGCGTGTGTTTGTGTCTGTGTATGTATGCGCAACCTGGTGTTTGAGAGTAAAGCATCCACCTCCTTACATCGAGCGCCGTCAGATTAGACTGAGCAGCATATCAAAGATGTACGAACACAGCTCTCGCTTCAGGTGTTTCATTGGCTCCTTTTATAGTGGCTCCACTCAGATGCAGAAATGTGGGACCAGCTTTTTACATTTTATTGTGTGACAAACACACACAGACAAAAGGCAACAGTAGGACTTGTGGTTAGGACAACTCAATTTCCAGAGTTTTGAATTTAAAATTATCTGCGATTGGCTGGCAACCAGTTCAGGGTGTACCCCGCGTACCGCCCAAAGGCAGCTGGGATAGGCTCTTATGAGGAAAAGCGGCTCCGGGGTGGGTTTGTTCTTATTTACTGAGATGACTTTGAAGTTCTGGAGCATAAATAAAAAATATGATGGGGAAACAGCGAAGACATAAATGTAATATTTGCCCAAAAATACTAATTCAAACTTTGATATTTTTTTTTTGCCTTAAACTTACATTTTTCCTATAATATCACTACTTTTTCCTCATACTTAATTACAATATTGCGATGATATCCTCAACATATGACCATTTTCCTCAAATTACGATTTGCAATGTTACACTACAACCGAAATCATGACTTTTTCTTATTTTGCAACTTTTTTCTTGAAATATGAATTTCCGATAAACTACCTCCGAATTTTAAAATGATTTTCTTGTTCAGCATGGCCATTATACACGTCAGTACATGACTTAGTGTAGCTTGTGTTTTTCCTGTGCTTCTTCCTCATTCTATCACAGCTCATTCATCCTGTCAAAGCCCCCTTCAAATCACATGCGCACACGCATACACACACATGTCCAAACCCATTATTCATCCAAGCGGGTCGAAAATGTTCACCCACGTCCAGTAGCTTTTTCCCCCTCTCCTGTGTCTCCTTGTCAGGAGGCAGCCTATTATGCTGGGCTGACAAGCTGTAAAAGGGCATTAAATAAACAATAAATAAAACTTTCAAGTGACAGTTCTTGTGTTGTCGACCTTAAAATAGAAGGTGAGTCGGATAAAGATTGATTAATCAAATAGATATTTCAGGATTGCAGGTTGCAAATAAAAAGGATTATAGTGAACCCCAACTCTTTGCAAACCATATAAAAATCTGTTTATAGTTTTGCCCTCACACACACTTCGAACACAACTAAACTAATTGTATCACACTTAAATGTATTAAAACTCACTTTTGAAAGGATTCTTTAGCATAAGGTTCGATGAAAATCAATTTCAGATTCTCTGGTAAAAACTGAGTTTAAGATCGACTTTCTGCCATTAAGTTTTTTCTCCGTCGGGCACATCTTCAAAGACACTCCCTAACCTGTGGTGGACACACCACAAGCTTTGCACTCATACAGAAATCAGGATCTGCTACATTTGCTCCCTGCCGACAGATAATATTCAAGAGCCACTTTCTCCAAGTTTGAGTAATGTCGTTTTTCATTCAATTGAAAAAGAAAATCCAAATTACAATTAGAAAGTTAATTCTTTGGAAAATGTTTTTATTAGATTTTTTTTTATTTGATCTTTGCGCTTTAGCTCACTTCTCTTGCAACCAACAAATTACTGACGATCGTATAACAGCACTTTTAGGAGATGAAAAGAAGACTCTCTTACGTGTGCCCTTCTTCAAATTAAGACACAAGGAAAGCATACTCGCTTCATTTGTCATGCGCAATTGAAGTTTACTCTAAAACTAACACAAAAATAAAACAATTAAACGTTATACATTTTTTTTCAAAATATATATTTAGAAAGCTCCATGGCCCTCTCAGACTTCATTAAGATTAGCAAATCTGTGCCCTCATTCGTTCCCCCAATGAGCTTCCCCGGAGACGCTTGAGGTGGTCGACAGCGCCCTCCGGTGGTCAATCTCGAAACTTTACCAGTGAAGCCGTGCACGGGAAGAGATGCAGCGTCTATGAGACGATAATAAAAAACATGCGCCGATCTATATCGTCGTTATCAAATCTTCACTAAGGTCACAGGTGTGCTGGAACCTATCACAGCTGACGTCAGGGTAATTAATGATATGTATAATAGTTATTATTGTATTAAATGGCATGGCATTTTAAAATTACTTTTCAGAAACTCCCTTTCCAGACTGGGGGGAAAAAATGAAATTTACACCAAAAAGAAACATTTGAAAAAAAATAAAATTTGGTATGTTGTGATGCAGGTGTACATGCACTACAAGTGCCCTAATAAGTTGTTAAATTAGTCGCGTGAAACCGAGCGCCTTTTTCACGTTAACTGTTTGATAGAGCTAATTAGATTAGGTGTACCTCATAAATTGAATTTACGAGGCACATCAACAAGTGCAACCCATCCACAAGCCATTAACTTTGACTGCTTTTTGCAATAAGTTTACTCCCTGCCTTCAAATGCTCTTCAGCCAATGAAATTGTTTTGTTTTTTTAAATATTCTTTCCTGATGTCAACATTCAACTATTTGGTTCCTTTCATCAGAACTCCTCATGCTCATCTTGCGTCCTGCCATGCATAGTACTTTGAAAACACATTCTTTTTCTGTGGAAGCCCGCATGAATGAATGAATGGATGAGTAGCCTATCTTTAAAACACCTCATGTCATATTGAAGGAGGGCCCTGGTAAAATAATTAACGAGCTTCTTAAGATGGAACACTTTTATGAAAAGTGTCTCTCGCCACCAGTGTCTAGACAAATGCTCTTATTACGCATGCCCAAGGCTTTGTTTAAAAGTTTATTTGCTCATCCTTTCAGTCTGAAAGGCATTGTCATTGTTCAAGGAGTGTCTGGAATTGAAGGACTGGTCCCAAAATAAGCCGAAACATATGCTTTATTTATGTACTAAACGTGTAAGTGGTATGTAAATCAAATTGTTTTTATTTCCAGCGGCTCCAAGCACAGACGACGTGGCTCTGTATGTTGGCGTGGTCATCGCCGTCATCATGTGCCTGGTCATCTCGGTCATCGTTGCACTCTTCGTGTACCGCAAGACGCACCGCGACTTTGACTCGGACATCATCGACACGTCGGCGCTAAACGGCGGGTTCCAGTCAGTCAACATCAAGACGGCCAGATCAGGTATTGCAGCATTAGGACCAATTGTGTGGATTCTGATCAATTGACACGTGTGAGTGTGTGCGTACACACACAGACATGTATGTACCGGTATATAAAGTAACATTCCTGAAATGCGCATACTCCATGGTCGGCAGTCGAGAGTGCATCGCACATTCAGGTCAATCCCTCGTCCTGTTCATCACCATCCTGCTGACTTTATTTGTGCTTGTTCTGCTGGCGCCATGTTGACTCCCGCCCGCAACATCCATCTTTCCCGTGGTTAAATTGCACTTGCCTTTTCCTGCCTACATTCGCAATTCTTTCTGTCTGGCTAATGGAGAGGACCCTAAGAAGCTCCCTGCTCCACACATTAATTGCTTACCAGAAATGTCAGGGAATTTGCAATCGATCCGGCGGTTACACCTCAAACTCTGCCTATTGGTTTGCTGTTCGCTCTTCACAAATTCGCTGATTTAGCTATTTGCTGAAAAACTCACCTATTCTCTGAAAATAAAAATGCCACAAGATGGCTCTCACTGTGTGTATATATATATATATATATATATATGCTTGTGTGTGTGTGTGTGTGTGTTATGTTCCAGCTACATAGCAGTGTACAGGATAAATAAGGCAGTAAAAGAAAATGTTCATACTCATGTTGAACTGATTAACATAATGTCCATGCATTTGTCCATGTTTTTTTTTTCTGTGTCATATCTGTGTTTTCCATTGGAAATCTGGATTTATTTATGAGTGCTAGTAGGTGGCCAGGAAGTTAGCTCAAGATACATGGACAAGTGGAAGGAGCAGTGTAAAACCACGCACAGGGGAGTTTTAAACATGGAATATTTAAAGCAGAACTAATGTTCTGGTTTTAATGTATCAATTTGATAGGTCTTTTATTTTATTTTTATTTTTTTTATTGCCACTGTGATGAATGCCAATGACAGTAGTAAAGAGGCATTTGACAAAATCGTCGAGCTAACATGCTAAATGCTAATAGACTTTGTCTAATTGATGTTGACTTAAGACTAGAGGCGTCCTGGTTGGTCCAACAAGACCACGAAAAATAGTCAACCTGCTATCCTGCTGTGTTAGCACTACTTCTAGTACTAGCGTCGCATTATATGTGTCCTGGCAGGTCCAAAGATATTAAATAGAAAGTTGGTGATCACCCGTCGGCAACAATAAAACATAGTAATATATAGCATGGCTGCTTGACTTTAGCACTGGCATAACATGAGCACTGTCCTGGCCCTGGTCCTCGCCATAGCAACGACTAACCCGCTAGTCTCTAAAGAGTAAATTTAATGCTAAAAAAACGTCCTGGTGGTTCCATCAAGACCATGAAAAGGTGAGCCGAGGTTGCCAAGGCAACGGCAACAACTCAACCCTCTGAACAAAAAGCTTAGCAGTACAGCACTATATGTGCCCTGGCTGCTCCAATAAGAACATGAAAACTAGGCAATCCGGGTTTGCCATATCAATGAAAATGTTGTCCTTCAAATACATTGTGGTCAATTTGTGCTGCGAGTGCTAACACATCATCAGATATCCGAAGATATCACAGACCATGTAAAGTAGAAGGTCAGCGACAAAGATCCTATCCTGCTAACAGTACTGTTAGCACTTCAACAAGCACTAGTGTTGCATGAGGGGTGTCCTGGTTAGTTCTACAGAAGAACCAACCAGGACACCTTTGACTATATTAGAAATCATAAGGATATGAAATCCAGGAGCTGCATTGCAAATGTTGAGATGCTATTCTACACTGTTAGCATGAATGCTAACATAAATAAAAGTGTTGTTGGTTGTCCGTGTTACAATAGGTTACAATAGTTTTGGATTTGTTCCTATATTTTTAATTCGGTTTATCTTTTAGATTCAGTTAGTTTATACTGATTTTTAGAGCCGGTTTGTTAGTTTTTATTAGTTTAGATTTTTTTTTTTTTTAAATGATTCGTTTAAAATTAGTTTTTATTCGTTTCATCATTGTTTTTTTTCTAGTGTATGCTTATTTGTTGAGCGCAAGATAAAAAAAAAAGGTCACTAAGTGTTGCATAAATGTGCAAAGTATTTAAAAAAAAATGGTATTGATAGTAATCAACTGTAAATAAGCAAACTGGTATCGGTCTGGAAGAAATTGCTATCGATCATCTCTAATTTACATAACAGATAAATGTCACATTATTACAGATTGTTAACCTAATAGCATAATGTCCATTTTAAATGTTCACAATTTCAATGAAAAATAACAATATGCTTGCTAAAAATGTCTGTGTCGCTTCTCCGGCTTATGTTTGTTTGTGTTCATGGTGTAAAATGTTGGTTATTTTTTTGTTGTTCCTGTTTTAATTTTTTGTCACTTATTTAATTTCCATTGTGCCTATTTCCATTCTCTCCCCCCTTTACCTCCCCTCACCCTTAGCTGATCTTTTTTCAGCCTCTCCCGATTTGACAAATGTGGCCGCCATGTATGGCGGTCCCGCGTATGCCCTCCGCGACGTGTCCGATAAAATCCCATTGACCAACTCTCCACTCTTAGAGCCCCTCCCCAACCTGAAGATCAAGGTGTACAACTCCTCCGGCCTCGTCACGCCGCAGGACGACCTCGGAGGAGACTTTACATCCAAGCTCTCTCCCAAGGTAAGGGTAATGTGCCACTGCCGCATGGCAAAACCAAACTCCGCATGTGAAGAGGACTTTTCAGATGGTAGCAATAAATCTAGAATAAACATGTTTTTGTTGCTCAAAACTGACATCAATACCACTCGCTTATTAATACTTCAAATCATGAATATGGAAAGTCTACGGCATAGTAAAGTACTTAAAGAGAACTTTCCTGATATGTTTTTGACATGTCTAATGACCACATAATCAAAACAAGTTTTTCTTCATTAAAAATTGCAGCATCACTTGTCACTTATTAAAAAGACACATCATAAATTTAAGTTTGTAACAAACCTCATATTAATGCCAATCAAGAGGGCTTTCCACATCAGTGTCAGTGTATGATTTTTCAAAAAACAACACAATGACCAAAAACAACACTCAAATCTATCATTAAAACGTGAGATAAGATGAGATAATGACCCCGAAACATATTGCGGCTTAAAAATGACATTAAAACTAAAATCTACTTGCACCAAACCATATTGAGTCATATGTCATATTAAACCACTTATTTTGTCAATGTGCCCCCAAAAAGGTTTTTGATTAAATTATTGACATACTCTGGCTATATTAAACGTGATGTGTAAAAAAAATCAATTTGCAACACAAACGCCAACGAGTCATACCTCATATCAAAGGTCTTGAGCAGGTCCTTTCAAATATGTGATAACATTATCATCATGCCGCAATGTGATGGCCAAGAATGAACAAAAACATGTTTTTCTTGCTTGAAAGGTCTCAAGTCATCCTTGTCTCACCAAAGCTTTTTATTCGACGAGGGGGGTAAACTGAATCTGAATCCTAATTGCTTATTTTACAAGTCAGTGCTCGCATTTAGACCGTTAAATGCAAAGCAGCTCCCTTTTTTTTTTTTTTTTTTCCACTTCATACCCTACGGTGATTTGAGATCTTCCTCCTTCCAGCTGAGCCTCGTGGCGGCGCTCCCAGACACGAGGCTCAGCTTCACAGTTGCGGTTCTCAAGGAAACGGGTCCAACAAAAAGGAAAAAAAGAAATCACTGTAAAAACATATTTTTGCCCGGAATACGGCACGATGAACGCATCGTCCTTTTTCAGGGGCCAACTTTTACGCAGTTCTGTTACTTGTAAACACGATTGGATCACACCAAAAATATATGAATACAGTATCATCAAGATAAAAGAAAAATACATCCTACGCTTCCTGCACTGTCATCAGAAAAAAAAAATAATAATAAAAAAGAAGCATTAAAATAAATTTAAATACTGCACTCACTTTAATTATAAAAATATTAAATAAATAAGAAATCCATTCATAATCGAGAAAGTACAATTAAATAATCTAATAAACTGGCTGTCAATAAAATACGATAACTACACGAACCAACTTGAATAATTTTGGTTTTATGTTGTGCCTGTACAAAATATTAATAAAGCAAACTAAATTTTAAATTGAACAAAAACACGTGAATCTATTACAATGAAGGAAACAGGAATCATCAAATTAATTCAAACGAAATAAATAAATACACGAATAAATGCACTACATACGTGCGGTTAAAGATCAAAATTGTCAATTTCATAATTGGGGCAGACTACAATAATTCTGAAGAAATGAAAAAACACTTCACATGTAATCTTGACATTTTCCGCCCTGATGCGGAACCCCGAACTCTGCTTTTTGCTCCTTTCTCCCCTGGGGCAAAATGCACGTTGCTGCTCATCGGGACAACGGCACTCCCTTGTCTCTTTGCCGTTGCAGTTGACACAGTCCCTGCTGGAGAACAGCGACACGATGAACCTTCGGAACCAGAGCTTGGCCCGCACTCGAGACCCCTCGTGTACCGCGCACGGCTCCTTCAACAACCAGGGCGGACACCTCATAGTGCCCAACTCGGGTAAATGCCAGCAGAATCCATCACGTCACACTCATGAATAATCACTCAGCGGTTGGGTATGTTTGAGTCGAGGCTTCCTTTCTGATGTTTGCTGCAACGGTAATGAAATTGAGTTGTTTTTTTTTTTATATTTATTTTGATGTGATTGGTTGTCATGTTTTCCATGTGACAATAGGTACACCATCTTGTTGCTATTCTTTTGTGGCATTATTCAACGTTATAAAGGGAGAATCATTTTGAAAATGTATAAGGCTACAAATTGTATTTGTTTTATATGCATTACTTCACATTCCTTTGTTAAATTTTCAGTTTTACTTAACCCTTGAGGGGAAGATTTTTTTTCATTTATATTTGTGCTTTGTGGTTTTTTTTCTGTTATCTTAATATTGATGTATTTTGTGTTGTCTTTACGGTATGTGGCAAGTGTGTGTGTGTGTGGGTGTGTATGTGTTGGAGGGGGACACAGAAGTGCATTTTCACTCTCGTCCCCTCCCATTCCGACAGGAAAAATCCCATGTCGTCCAATCCCAGACCCAAAATGACTCCTATCCAGTCCTATGTTTGGAAAAAAAAAAAAAAATCCTGTCTTATCCCATCCCGGTGAAAACGGCTCCTATCGCTTCCTGTGTTAAAAAAAATAAATAAAAAATCCTGTCTCATCCCATCCCAGTGAAAACGGCTCCTATCGCTTCCTGTGTTAAAAAAAAAAATTCAATCCTGTCCCATCCCATCCAAGTGAAAACGACTCCCATCCCGTCCTATGTTAAAAAAAAAATAATAATAATCCTGTAACCCCAAGCCCCCCTTTGAAAACAACTTCTGTCCCGTCCTGTGTTAAAAAAAAAAAAAAAAGTGTCCATTCCATCCTGCTGAAAGCGACTCCTATCCCGTCCTGTGTTTAAAAAAATCCTATCCCCTTCTGTTCTGATGAAAACGACAACCATCCTGTCCTGCTCTCGTTCATAATGTCTGTTGCCTCTCCCATTTTGGAAGTCAGATACATTTAGAAAAAAAAAGTCGCTCGTACACCGTCATGGACTTTTTTTTTCTTACTACTGGAGAATTCCACTCCCATCTGCTCCCGTCAACTTTTTATCCTGTACCGTCCCAATCCCGTGTGGGAACGTTGTCACCCATCATGTAGGAATCCCGTGGGAGTCCCATGTCCTGCGGGATTCCTCAAAAATGTCAGCCTCTTGGGTATGTGTGTGTCTGTTTGTGTGTGTGCATTAAGTGCCGTTAAAGATGAATATTATTTCAATGTTTATTTATCATTCGTTCTAATTGCGTTGTAATTTGTTATACAGCTCACATATATTGAATTTAATCCAAATGTTTTTTTCTCATTGATATCTGTTTCATTTGCTTAGGTTCACATTTATATGTATGGGATTATTTGTACTTTTATTTTTATATTTGCAAGATATTTAATAAATGACCTCTGGTAGCACTTTTTAGTAAGGTTTGTACTTTTAAATGTAGATCGCGTTTGTGCATGTAGGACCTGATGCTACCATGTTGTCAATAGTAGTTTGTCTCTAAACATGACAATGGGATGAAATAATGCCCTCCCGCTGATTGTGCACACTGACCCGCAATAAGTTGTGTTTGTGCTGTCGGTGTTTGCAGGAGTGAGTCTGCTGGTTCCGGCAGGCGCCGTCCCCCAGGGCCGCATCTACGAGATGTATGTGACGGTGCACAGGAAGGACAGCTCCAGGCAAGTCTTAGCCCCTTTCACAACCACCTCCTGCCCAAACACACACACACACACACACACCTTCCTCTCACTCCTTCTCACGTCTTTCATGTTTCTTCCCAGCTGCAGGCCGAATGTGTTTTTCCTCTTCAGCTCAACACCGTGTTTCTCGCCGTTGTTAATATTTACGCTCATTGACGGCTTCTGTTGATCATTCACAATGAGTACGACGTCATCTTTTAGAGCAGACAAAGCAAGCAACTTTTTTTTTTTTTAAATTCAAACTTAAAATATGAATAAGGCTTTGCGTTTATCAAGTTTTCAAAATGTGGAATCATAAAAGTAATTTAAGTGAAGGTAAGCAAACTTTTATTTGAACTCGTACTACTTTTCACTCTTAAAACAGTGTAAAAGCTAAAAATAATCCCATTTCGATTAAAAAAAAAACACGACGTCAACTACTTAATTGAACAACCCAATTTTGGGGACAAAACAGCCCCCCACAAAATTGATTTAAAAAAAATAATAATAATAAAAAAATCCAAAGTTAGAGCAAACTGACCCAAGTAGCAGATTCATTTTCGTCTTTTTTGACCCAGCAGTATTCAAGTTTTTTTTTCCTTTTGTCAAAATATTGTCAATTGGATTTTGTTTTCTTCAAACTCCAAATATCTGCAGTACACAAAAAGACACTGATTTAATTTATCTAACTAATTCCTTTTTTTTTTTTTTTTTTTTTTTAGGGGGGGTGTTCTAGTATGCTCTAGTACCCAATTAGATGATTTACTTTTATTTATTTATTTTATGTTGATGGACAAATGTTATTATTGAAACATTTCATTTTCCTATCCAAACATTACAATCATTAATTGTGTTGCTTTTTGTTTTAATTTTTATACAATCTTTTATACATTATGATCTGAAACTCTAAAAAAGAAGCTGCAAAATCTGTTCTTGCTTGTTTTTAACTCTACTTTTTACTTAATTTTATTTTAGGGCACTCACTGAAATACAGAAAGTTTTTTGTCAATTTTACCCAAGTATTTTTGTAACAACATTTTTCATACATTAGTAATTGCCTATCATTTGTCTTGCTTTGTTGATGTGTTGGGGAACATCTCACCGTTCGATTGGCTCATATTGAATCGTGGGCGTTAATTTAAACACACATTGCCAATGTTCTCATTACATGTCGATACGAATGCACACTCAGTCCAAATCAATGGTGGGGGTGAAAAAAACTTGAACAGCCTGAAGGAAAAAATATGCAGATATTCTGCACATCATTTCTTTTTCATTTTTATTTTTGCCGGCGGCTATTGTGGGGATTACTGTTTTTACTGCGACACGTCCTCTAATCCTTCTCCTCAAACTCTCTGCGGGACATGTGAGAGAAATATTGAGATTCCAACTGCATAGCTGCTGTGCAGTTGAGCAGCCACTTTGGAAGCGCTCACAAACTGTCTACAAGTTAAGAAACTCTTTTGGGGAAAAAAAAAAAGGTCTTAGGAGCTGTAAGGAAGTAGAGCGGTGGGATAGACAAAAGCAAAAAAAAAATAAAAATGCAGTCCTAAATTCGAGATTCATTCTTGACATTAGGGGAATTGAACCATCGAATGCCATGACTGACAGTTAAATATGTTTGTCTATTTTTTTTTAATTAATTGGAATTTTATTTTACTCATCAGAAACAATAGGGAGCAGGAAAATGACAGATTACTTACAAAATTAAGTTTAGTCGGCCTTCATGTTTGTGGTTTGTTTGTTCATTGAATCCTTCAAAGTGATTCAAAATGGTTTTCAATATGTGGGTTGCGAAATGATTCAAGGACGGTTCGATTTGGAAGTGGAACGATTCAATTTGGCTTGACTCAGTGGGGCTACGATTCGATATGACTCATTTCAAGAGTGTATGACGCAATTACTTTTTTGTCTTTTTACATACATTTGTATGAACCTGTCTGTACTTCTTATATATCTCTCCAATAAAAGACGACAGGAATCTTGATCAGAAAACGATTTTCCGATTCAAATCGTTTCTTGTTACACCTCTTATATCCACACATTTAAATGTTTTTTGTAATATTTTAATGTAATTAATGTTTTGACATTTTGTAATATTATTTTGTAAAATATTTAGTATTATATGATATTTTTATATGAACTTCATAAGGAGTTTTATACAGTTCAATTACTAAGCACACTAATAGGTACCACTGTCCACTTGTCATGCCACTAAAATGAACTGGCTTGTTCTTTGGGCCTTCATAATAATATTATGTACCTTATTATGCGTTTATTATTCTTGCCCACTAACCAACACAAATGGACCTTAAGGAAATCAACAAGTGTTTGGCGCCAGTGTCCCTCGATATCCTCCAAACTTCACATAAAATAAGCAATTGTTATTGGTTTAATATTAATTCACATGCTTAAAAACACATCAAAATGCTTCATCTGGTCCGATGGTTCCGACTGCTCCTCCTCCCTTCTCGTGCAGTAACAGTGTTGAGACGATTCAGTTGTTAGATAATAACCCTCAATCGATGGATTTTAAGGACTTTGCCACTGAAGACCTTGTGTCAACCTTTGTCAGTGCAATAACATGGATGACTGGGTTTGTCTTGGACCCCTGAATGACTAAATAAGTTTCACGTCAAATTGATAAAAAAAAAATGCTGGCCTATAACTTCAAACGGGAGCGTTAATACAATTCCGCGTGCGTAGTGGCCTCACGGATTAAGTGGCTACCTTGGCGTTGCTACGCCGACGTGACTGCGCTACATTCGGCCTCCTTGATGGAATGTTTATTTTATCTTCTTCTACTTCTTCTCCCTTCATGAGTCATTAATGAGGTCCAGCGGCTGAATCAATAATGCTGTCGAGGATTAGTGCTGCTTCAAGCAGTGCTGGCCCACAAAAAATAATATATTTTTTTTTAAGGTCGAGATCTTAAAAAAAAACGAGATGTGCCTCGAAGCCGTATGGTGTTTCACACCAGCCAGCAGGAAAATATCGTTTGGGCCTCGATGTCTACCTCACTTATATTGTTACAGGAAAAAAACATGTTTTTAGTTTTAAATATTTAGTATTAGTTCATTGTTTGTGTCATTTTCTTTAAACAAGTCGTGGCTGGGTGTTTATCTGCCCTCCGCAGACCCCCGGTGGAGGACGTGCAGACTGTGTTGAGTCCGGTGGTGAGCTGCGGACCTCCAGGAGCTCTGCTGACCAGACCGGTCATTCTCACCATCCACCATTGTGCTGACAACGTCCACGAGGACTGGCTCATACAGCTGAAAAACCAACTGGCTATGGGCGAGTGGGAGGTGAGTCTACATTTATGCAGAAGTCTTTTTTTTTTTTTCATGTTTTGTGTTTTTACGATGCTACTTCAGCTGCAGCTACAACGCTATCATGCTTTCATCCGGTTTTTCTTTATAATGCGGGAAGGAAGCAGCTAAGCATGCAACGAGCTGGATCGGTAGGTAAGATTAGGTGGCGGGCGTAGAGTTAGAGAATAGGGCTCTATAATATTTATCATTGTGGGACTGAAATCGTGATCTCAGACAACACAATTTTGAGATTGTTCAAAAAAAAAAAAAAAAAGTTGCACTGTCGCCCGCAGTCCCGGAAGTTATTTTTTTCGCTTGAATGCGAGGCGCCAAGCTAGTTTGCGCCGCGGCAGTATGGACTTTTTTTTGTGCTTGCCGCTAGTCCGTGCACAGCAGCGGGAATGCGCTTGTGTGATGCGGATCATCACCTCCGTGGTAACCAATGTACTACCCCGCTAACAAGTAGTGATTTCACCGAAGAAGTGAAAAAGGAGTCGCTAAGCGTGCTAATTGCTAAAGTGAACGACAGAGTCGGGAATGACCCAAAATAAGTGCTTAGGTGTTCAGTCGTCTAGAACCACATTAGGGCCAGCAGCATGGAACAGAAATAATGTACTTCAATCAATATGCATCTAGACATCAAATAAGACGACGCCACATTAGCAATTTAGCAGACGCTCTCTGACCGTAACACGTAAAACGACTGACGGCATCATGACGAAGAGGTTCGATGTCAAACGTATAATAAATATTTCCAATCTCATCAATAATATTTGCACTTTTTTGCACCACAGAGTACTGAGATTTGAGAGCTACACAATAATAGGTCTCAAAATGATATATTTTAAACAATTTAGCTTTGCTCAGGGACAGGGATTTTATTGACATGTTTGTAAATGTCACTGTTCATTGTGAAGAAAATCTGAATATCTGTCAGAAAAACCGTACTGGAATTTTTTTCCTAAACATTCAGTCCTACTAGAGAGGATTGGTGTCTTTGTAACTAAGGTATGATTCATACTGTACATACCCAAGGCAGGGACTCACTAAACAATGCTGGGTTGTTTTCGAGGGTAAGTAAATGAGGTTGGTCATCAGATAGGTGAGTAGGGTAAGTATAGTGTGGCTACGTAGCGTTACCATTTCATCTTGACCGTGCATCTGCGGTATAGTAGAGAATAATAATAAGCAGTGGAGCATAACAAAGCCACCTGTGACTATTGTTTCAGCAGCATAAGAGAACATCCCCCCCCACCACAGAGCCCAACATGACTGCCAACCTGTTCATCCAGCCAACACGTACACACTATATGATATACAGCACGTCTGTAGGGGATAAAACAAATAGAAAAGCAGGCGGTAGGAGGTGGGAGACTCCTATCAGCTGCAATTTGTTATGCTCCTGCCGTCGTCCTCCTCTCGCTTCCTTTTTTTTTTCTTTTTCTTCTTTTAGCATGAAGACTCAGCACTCTCAATGTGTGCGTGTTTGTATACTGTGAGTGTGTGTGCTCATCTTGTGTTTCTTATCACAGTTCCACACAATGTCTCTGCGCAATTAGCCATGCGTATGACGTCTGAGTGTGCGTGCGTGTCCGTGCGCGTGTGTTTGCTGTAACAGGGTTGGTGTAAATGAAAATGAAAAGTAGAGTTTCAAGTCCATTTGTTTTGCAGGAAAATGTTCATTTTCCCCATGCAGAAATGAATCAAAGTTAACATCCAAAGGGAGTGAAGTCATTAAATCCTGCAGGTGTCAGGCCACATTTGTGATTATAACACATTCATAGCATGTTAGCTCCCCCTGCCCTCTTGTATTGATTGGGCGTCATGTCAAGCAGAGCGACATACTGTTTTATCACTAAACATAAGGGGGCCTGCAGGGGCGAGTGACCTGATTTAGGAGATTTTAGAGCCACACTCGTCGCATTTTCTGTTTGGTATTGACATACGAGCACTGTACGGTGGCGAATTGACTCAACGCACGCCAAGATGGCAGATAATTAGGAAATGGGTTTTCAACTAAGATGCTTCGCACTTTTTATTGCCACTCTCAGCTCGAGATTGCTCTCAAACTAAACATCAAGCGAAGAGAATTACGCATTATGTAGTAGTTAAAATAACCACATACTGTAGCCTCCTCTACCTGAATGCTAACATACAATGTCAAACTCCGTAGGCACACAAGCTAACAATTTGCATGATAAGGCGGTGCTGTTAGCCTTTAAGCACCAAGTATCTGAACACAAACGGTGCCGCAACACATGTAAACAGACCATATAACAATATTCACAGGTGTATACTCCTCGTCCTCTGTGAAGAATGACTAATATTACTGCGGTACTGAGAAGCTGATTGAGGTGCTGATCCTCCAGTGACGTATGTCCATACGTCTGTTTTACACCGCCCCAGGTGGCCAACACGCACACATTACTATGAGCAGGACAGTCGAAGAAGAAAAAGTGACACAATCGTAAAATGCTTTTGATTACTGTATTTTTTTGCATAGAGTGTAACAACGTAGAGATTAAAAATATCCCCAAAATTTTTTGTTGTATTTTTTTGGGAGCCTAGAGCAGATTATTGGCATTTGTATTCAATGGAAATGGAGAGACGACTGCCGCTCATCTTCAGCAACGCATATTGCCTCCACAGTAATGAGTCCATGTGTACCCAATAGGATGTGGTGGTGGTGGGCGAGGAGAACTTCACCACCCCCTGCTACGTGCAGATGGACTCAGAGGCATGTCATATCCTCACGGAGACTCTGGGCACGTACTGTCTGGTGGGCCAATCGGTGGGCAAGGCGGCCGCCAAGAGGCTGAAGCTGGCCGTCTTTGGACCCCTTTCTTGCACCACGCTGGACTACCACATCAGGGTGTACTGTCTGGACGACACGCAGGATGCACTCAAGGTAAGTGAGCATGGACACAACATTTGGTACATGTGGAATAATAAATAAATATTGAGAATGGCAATAAGAACAACTCAGACTAATCAGACAGCGGGACCCCCCTCCTGATTTAACGCTCTTGGCCACGACCCTTAAAGGCGCGCAACCAACACTTGAGTTCTCCATTTGTGTGTACCAGCATTTGCATATGTTATCTATTACATTTGCTTTTATTCTTTAACTCTTTCACCTAAATCCATTTTCAAAAAAGAGAATTTGAGTGCCCGCATATTTAGAGCATTCTGACTGACCTTTCAAGGCTCACCGAATATTAATATTACGAACAAATGAAAGATTAGACTCTCGGTTGGTCTCCCCCAAATCACCTATTTTGGCTTTAGTGATGTCTGAAACATATGAAACATTTCTTCTTTAAAATACCAACAAAAATAATGAAAATGTGCTTTTATGATAAAATAATGTATTTCCAACAAATCACCAGTGTAGCAATTTTACATTTGACAAACTTTACCCTCTCGGTACGTGTTATTCAGTAGTAGTTGTAGTAGTAGTTAGTCGAGTGTGTGCGCAAATATGTGCCGTGTGCGCGCGTGTGTGTGTGTGTGTGTATATATATCCGTACGTATGTGCATACATTACATCAACGCTTCTACTTCTAAATTTAAGTAATCTCCATCACTTTTTTTTCCCTTTCTCGACATTGTAGTTTATTTAATGGGACAAACACTTTGATTAATCACAATTTCCTTGTAACGGTCATGGTTCCAAGGGTGCAGCATTCTTTAGGAACTTTCGTGTTGTTGTGACACGCGGTGGGAGCATATATTATTATTATATTATTACATGATTATATATTATATTATATTATATGTTAATTGAATATGTTATTATAAAATGCAATACTACCCCTTTTTTGTGGGCTTTAATTGCTTTTCATTTCTTTTAACATTGATTCGATAAAGAAGTGAATCCTGGCATGTGCGGCCCCACACATTCATGGCATGTTTGCTCTTGTACTGATTGGGCCTCATCTCAAGCAGAGTGACAGACTGTTCTATTACCCAACACAAGAATCGAATCTTTAATTGTGCTCTGTTTTCATTTCTTATAATTCCACATAGTCAAGAAAATTTTAGAGCCACTCCAGTGCTTTTTTATTTTATTTTTTTCATAGTGTCTCTTTTGCACGGCCTCCATCTCCAAGCCTCAAGTCATCTGAAGGAGCGTTTGTGGATCTTTATTGTGTTCATTTGCATTTGAAGTCCGACATATTAAAGGTTTTGAGTGTGCGGCGTATTCGTCTCTGCGGCGATAAACAAAACCGGGTCGAGCAATGTCAAACTAGCTGACGCTTTAGAGTTTAAACATATTCCAAAGCACCGGAGGGAGCATCTGATACGGGGGAGCTTAACGCTGCTAATTTATGCAGGAAGTGATCAAGTCGAGTAGCAACGCACACATACACGCACAGTAACAGTGTGGTTAGCATTTCAAACAAGCAATTGGACCATTAAAAACAACTCGAGGAAATATGCACTTTGGCATATTACATACCACTTGTCTTTTTATCTTGTAAGATGGGAGACATTGTACAGCGCGAATGCCCGTGCATGGAATGCAACACCCAACTAGCGTTGTGGCCGCAAATATACACGTTAAGTAATCACGTAAAACTGGTACAGAAGTATATTTTCTATGATGGCATAATTCTTTGTATATAAATAATCTCCCAGTGTATCATTTGATATGTGAGCTAAGGGGTAGGACTGAATAAGTATTGTACTTCTTCGTACTCCCGTTGAACATGTAAACCGAGTTGACATCTACTGATGACTTGCTTTTTCTTTCTTTCTTCCAAATTCTGTTTTTATCTTGTAATGTGTAGATATATTTAACAAATCAATCAATCAAACAATTTTTTTTTTTTTTACAGCCCAATGTCAGAAAAGTAGTGTTTTTGCGCCATCAATGGGCAAATGTCAACCCTTTTTTTTTTCATGAGTTTAAGTAAAGTTCAGTTGTATTTAACTTAAGTACTTTACATTTACATTGAGTCTTTTAGAGGAGTTTTTTTTTCCCAATGATTTATTTACATAATGTACGTACGTAATACATTTTAATTGAAGCATAATTTTAAGTACAGGTCTTATTTTTCAATATTTAATTGCAGGATTAATGTTCAAATTGCAAATAATGTTACAGTGTCTTACAAAAATATTCTACATTAATTTACATTTGGTCATTATGTTGGTGTAGCCAAACATTTTTAGTTGTTGATTGAATGAATTGTGTGAAAATTGTTCACTTGGCCGTCCTCTTTTGTAGGAGGTTCTTCAGATGGAGACGCAAATGGGAGGCAAGCTCCTGGATGAGCCCAAGACCCTCAACTTTAAGGACAGCACACACAACCTGAGACTGTCCGTCCATGATGTGCCGCAGCCACACTGGAAGAGCAAACTCATTGCCAAATATCAGGTGAAACATGGGCGATAAATGTACTCACGCTTCGGTAGTATAATGACAGATACTTGTATGAAGCTCAACTCTTGTAATAGAACTTTACAGAAGTATTCATTTCACTCCTTTGCTTTTAGTAAAAGTAAAAAAAAAACTAAAAAAAAACCTTGTACACACTCTGGACGATTCAAGTAGGGTAGCTTGCAGAACAACCTATTGAAGTGTAAGTAAGTAAAGTATTTGTACTCCTACAGGAGATCCCCTTCTACCAGGTATGGAGCGGCAGCCAGAGGTGCCTCCACTGCACCTTCACGCTGGAGAGGATGAGCTCGGCCGTCACCGAGGTCAGCTGTAAGCTGTGTGTCAGGCAGGTGGAGGGCGAGGGGCAGATCTTCCAGCTCAGCAACACCCTGGAGGAGGTACGTGCACCACCGTTCACACCACATCATAATAAAGTGCGTGTGTGTATGTGTGTGTATATATATATATATATATATTTGTATTTGTATATATTGTATATATATATTATATATTGTATATATATTATATATAATGTATTCATTCATCCATTCTCCAAAGCACTTAGAGGGTCTGTAGATGCATACATTGCCCAAAGTCATCTCGAAGAGCCTCCCATCTCATTTGCACAAGTTTCGGTGTTAAAGCCGACGCGGCCATGGCGAGGAAGATCAAATTGATGACTTTCCGGAGACAAAAAAATAACAGTCTGACCTTTGAACCCACCCTGCATACGCGCTCAGCTTTTGTTGGTCCGCCAAAATCAAAGCTCCGCAATTCCGGTCATGTCGGAGTGACCTCTCGCCCCGCTATGAATGATTGAACAGTCGCAGGCAGCTTGACTTAAGACTTTGTGACTTGTGGACCTCTAAGAATGTGGAAGTTAGTGGAGCAACTTCTCCGTGAGTTTTTCTTCATCTTTGGGCAGCCTGCTCCTTATTAGTGTTCCCAAGAAGTGACTTTATTCAGGAAAACACGTGACCAAAAATTGTTTTTTATTATTTTTTTTTTTTTGAGGTGGCGGAAAAGAATGACTGGCATCTCGATTTGATTCATTGTAGGAGCTCCAGTGCATAGACACGTCCCTGATGGACCCAGCCAGCAACATCACCACATTAGTGGGGCCCAATGCCTTCCGCATCCCCTTGTCCATCAGACACAAACTGTGTGGGAGTCTGGATGCGCCACAGACACGAGGCAATGACTGGAGGATGCTCGCTCACAAGCTCAACCTGGACAGGTCGCTTCAAACAAACAAGTGACTCCACACCACATATGCATTCATTCATTGATTTGGATGATTTACATGAAAGGAGGGAGCAATAGAAAAATGTTTCACTCATTTTGTGTTTTTTAATCAAATTGTATTGAAATACAAATGCAATGGTAGGATTTAAAAATCATTTTGTTCCAATATAAAAAAGTAAATTATTTAAAAGGATCATGATAGTTTACCCCAAGTTAACTTATTTACTTATCTTGCTACATGAAATAAAATTGTGATGTTTATTTTTTAATGTTAAAAAAAAAAATTCGCTAGTATGATTGGCGGTTTAAAGATTTTTTTTTTTCAAACATAAGGATTTTCTTTTTAATAAAACAAAAAAAATATTATTTGCCTTAATCATTTTTTGTTAAAACCTAAAAAGATATTTATCCACTTGAGTTTTTTTTTATTTTTTGTAATTATGTTTTATTGTTTTAAATCTAAAAAATATATTATATATTTTAAAAAAGTGGTGGGGTTGCAAAATATTTTAAAAATGATAACATTTGGATTTTTATTATTTGAATGTCATGGAAAATGTTTAGCTTGTGTGAGGATAACAATTTTTCAATTCTTTTTGAAAAAAATCTCAAATTAACATTCAAACATGGCAAAATAAACAATTTAAATAAGATTAAAATGAAATTGCAAAAATGTAATCATCCACAACAGTTTGTTTTGTAAACAACTCTCAGTATGCAGTAATCATATTTTGACGTTGACTTTTTTTCCTCTCAATTCTTGGCCATTTTGACGATAAAAGCATCAAAATACAACTTTAGTGCGTGCGAGCAAAAGCAAGAGTTCAATGTGAGCTGCGCAGCCGAACAGCAGGAGGCCTCGCTGGCAACAAAACATTGACAAGGGAAAAAAGACAAAGTCAAAGGAAGAAAAGACAAAGTTAAAGGAAGGAAGTAGAGAATGAGACAACTATCAAAGTATTTCCTCGGGAAATTCAGAGTCTTTGATGGACTCACCTGTTGTTCTTGTTCTTATTTTGAACAAAATTGTGTTTTATCACTTGAAATCTTCTATGAAGTGGTGGCCTGAAGTTAGACTTTAGTAGGGAGGG
Organism: Idiotropiscis lumnitzeri; assembly: GCF_059441095.1. NCBI lineage: Eukaryota > Metazoa > Chordata > Actinopteri > Syngnathiformes > Syngnathidae > Idiotropiscis > Idiotropiscis lumnitzeri. Next base: position 24,735,584 of record NC_142391.1, on the reverse strand, counting down.
GAAAAAACGTCTAATGTTGCCCTTTTCCCACCCACTTACGCAAGAAAAAGGTTTTGAAACTACATAGAATTGTCAAACTGAGAAGATGTAAAAGTGCCATCACCATGCATCTAGCATGTACAAAATCATGAACCCATGTTAGTTTTTCAGTTATTCAATGCAGAAAAAACACTTTCACATAAGGCTCCTCAATAGTCTTAACTAGCATACTAGCTTAACAAGCTAGCTAACAATTTTCACAGGGATATATTCTTCATCCTCTGTGAAAAACAACTCATGGTTAAATACTTTTTAGGTTCTAAAACTAAAATAATTAAGAAAATGTTTTTTTTGTTTGACTGCAAAATTTTAAAAAATCCTTGAAAAAATATTTAAACTGCCAATCATACGTTTTTTTTTTTACATAATAAAAAACATCAGTTTTTAACAATTATGTTTTATTTCATGTAGCAAGATAAAGAAGTAAGTTAACCTTGGTGATGATTTTTAAATCCTAGATTATTATCCTGATTATTAATTTTTTATTTATGTTAAGTTTTAAACTGCCCCCAGGTGACGAAGGCACACACTCCAAAAGGAGCAATGGGCATTCAACTGTTAAATTCTTGATCTTCTCATTTTCAAGTATACCATATTTTTATTAAAAACACTTTTTTACAGATGAATGGCATTTGAATTCATTTCGGTGGGTGAAGTCAAGGCACCCCTGTTCAGTGAAAGTGAACTCTGATTGTTTTTGGCATTCCTCAGGTACTTAAACTACTTTGCCACCAAGTCCAGTCCAACGGGCGTCATCCTGGACCTGTGGGAAGCCCAGCACTTCCCCGACGGGGACCTCAACGAACTAGCCGCCGTGCTGGAAGAGATGGGTCGACACGACAGCAATTTCTGCTCCATGACGGTGGAACACTGACGGGGCGAGGAGACCAATGAAATGGACAAATGGCAAATGTGACCGCATACTTGGGCCAGGCTAACCGAGAGAGACGCTAGCAGAACGACCAAAAAAAAAATAAAAAAAAAAAATGGGCAGTGTCTTTTTACCCATCTGGAACAAACTAAACGTACAATGTTACTTAAATAACATTGTATGTATTGGGTGAACAAAACAAACTAAGGACATACCGTAGATGGAAGAAGAGCATTAGCGATGGATGCTAATTGCTAGCATGGGTAAAGGTCTAACTTTAAAAACCTACTTTGAGAACTGCTTGAACAAATCTTTACCTGTCGAGTGAAGTGGCATCATAGGCTAACAATTCAAACTAAGGACATGGTTTGAGGGAAAGCGTTTGCTAACCGCCAGCAAGCATAAAAGGAAGGTTGCGTAAGAAAAACAAATGCTTTGCGAGTGTTTATACGACTCTCAACCTGTTGGGAACAAACTAACGGATTGGCTTAAAAGTGACATCATATGTAGTGGGCTAACAAAATAAGCTCAGGACGTACATGGAGGTAAAGCCTTAGCGACAGCATAAATGGAACTTTGGGGAGTGTTTTACGGCTTTTATCCGTCAGGAACAATCTAAACTAGCAAACTAGCAATGTCATTGAAAAATTGGCTTCGTATGTAGTGGTCTCACAAAACAAAGTAAGAACATAGTTTGAGGGAAAATGTGACGATTGCTAAATGCTAAATAAGATGTAGTGTATACATTTAAATTGTTAAAAAAAGGGAAAGAAAGAAAACGACTCGAGCGAATCCTTTTAAGAAACTGTTAATCAGAGGTCCTGGCAAGAAACAAGCCCCTCCCATCAGCCCGCCTCGCCTCGGATGATGTCATCATTCGACAGGTTTCCCTGACGCAGGCATGGCAAAAGAAGAAAAGTGCAGATGTGTTCATATGAGCGGGATTTATTTTTTGATCAGTACATGTAGAGCCTCCCTGATTATTATTCCTATTTTTTTTAGGATGCTAATTATTATGGAATGAATGAATGCAAGCCATGGAAAAAGAATCTTAGTTACACCTGCAGTAAGCAGAATTATTTTTCATAATGACTAACAACCAGCAGGGGAGAGAAGAAAAATTCATCAGTGAACGCAGCACATTCTTAATACACTCTTTTTTTTTTCTTTTGGTGTAAAGTGTGACATCACCGCCATGACTTTCTTGATCTTTAGCGCCATCCAGTGGCCTTGACAGTACGTCTCGTTTTATTTTAATTACTCATGTAAATACAACATGATTGTCATATATAAAGTAAAAGGGTATGATGTTTTTTCCCGACATTGAAAATCATTATGTGTGTTGTATCATAATTAACTGAGTTATTTCTTCATATTTTTTATTAAGAAATTCCATTTCACTGTGTTTGAATTACAAATTTTGTTTATTTTTATCTTAAAATAACAACATTATTTGGAAATATCTCTCCTTAAATTTGTAGTTGTCAAAATATATTTGAGGGTTTGGGATTCATTATTCCAAAACATATTATTTAATGTATTTAAAAATAACATATTTGAAATAATTCTAAGCAAATGTTATTATATTTTTATTTTATAACAGAATTCAACATGTGAGAAAAGAAATAATTCATTATTCAAAAAACACATTGCAAAAATGGTTTGCATTTTATTTTCAACAGCTATGCCATATTGTTTTATTATTGTTATCAGGTTGATTCAGCAATTTAAAACGAAAAAATGTATTCTTCATGAATCATTCTGGTTTGACGAAAGACAATGTAACCTTACGAAAAAGATAAATATTATATTTAATTCAGGAATAAAAAAAAAATTTTTGAATTCATAAATCGAAACATGTTTTTTTATGTCGCTCTCAAAATTAGGAAATCAGATGTATTATTCAAATAACATTGTCAGTTAATTTAAGAACTCAGAAAAAATATTCTAAACATTTTTAGTTTTTTTTATTTCAGATTTTAAATTTTTTTTTAACAATTTCTTACAATAGTTTTTGCTTTAATGTAATTTTCCGTCATAGGGAAAAACAATGAAACAATTTTTTGGGTGTGTTTGCACTGAAAATGGGATTGAAAATGATTCATTGTTGTAAAAAAATAATTTTGAAAACATTTTCAGATAAAAAAAAATCTAAATATTTAATGCCATTTGTGATGATGAATTGAAAAAAAGGTTTAGAGCTCCGGATTTAGAAAAAAAGTTATTCTTTATTTCCCAGGTTAAACTGGTAGAAATTATTCTGTTTTTTGTTCGTTTGTTTTCTAATTAAAACAGACAAATGATTGAGACAGTAAGGAATTTAAAAAAAACATTTTTATCAACCAAAATATGTACAAAATATTTGAAAAATTATCCTAAAATCACCTGAAATTTTGACAGGTTTTCCATCATGTTGAACAATTTGAAAGACAATTATTATTCTTGAAAGTATGGAAACAATCAATACGTAGCAGGCAGTTTTTTTTCCTTTTTTGGGGGGGTTCCTTTTCCTCTTATGGGAGGCGCTCCAAAATGTGTGCTTATCGGTTGGATGTTGTGAATGTCTCCTGATGTAAGTGCTAACTCAAAAAAGGGTACAGGGTTCATTTCAAATGCAAACTCAAACCCAAAGGCGATGGCGATGAGATTGACTCACCCCCCCCAGCTCCCTCTTTCATTTTCCAAAACCTGCCCGTTGACATTTTGCCCGCCGTATGAACTTTCCACGCGGACTCGACTGAAACAATTCAAGTGTTGTTATTGTATGGAAACATAAGAAAAAAAAGTTTTCTATTTGACTACAGTGTGTACACTTGTGTCACTTTAAGAGTTACAAAAAAAAAAAGTTAGAAAATAGTATGTTTTCTTTGTTGTTGTTATTTTTATTTTTTATTTTTTGTGGACTATGCAAACTGCCATTGGTTGTCATGATGGACGTCATGGCTGTGCTTGTACCGTTTTGCTCTCGGGGGTGATTTGGAGTCGACACGTGTTGAACCGTGGTGACTGTTTTGGTTGCATCCGGCACGCTTGTCATGACATATTTTTGCTCTCTCCTTGTTTTTTGTAAAAAGTGTAAGAAAGAATTTTTACGATTTACGATTAATAAATTATATTTATAAGCAATGCTCAACACTACTTTCTGTGCTGCTGTTTGTTTGTTTTTTTTACACGCAACTCTGTTGTCCCACTTTGGAGACCTCGACTTGGATGTTGGCTTTCAGTCATTCAAAGCCCTAACCCAACTTAAAAAAAAATTCAAAACCTAAATATATATTAAAACCCTAGTTTGAAACCCGCACTCTAAATCAGAACTGTACATTGAAATCCTAATCTTAGTTTCAAACTGTACCCCTACTTCAAAACCTTGACAATAATTTTAAACAATAATTCTGCTCCAAACCCTAACTTTAATTTCAAAAACCCCAAGTTCAGGGCTCCAAATGAACCCTAAATGGTGTAGCCTTTTGCCTCTAAAATTACATTTTTCATTTTACATGTGCATTTGCGACGGGAAGTTCATTTATTTATTTTTAATGTTTTTTTTGGTGCTGACAACCATGCTTCCTATGAATCTTCTGCTTTCAACCGGCAACTCAAGAAACCATGACAGTCAAGAATAAACATCAGACTCAGCCAATACTTTTAATGAAGGTTTTACATGGAAAATACATGAGCCATGACATAGAGAAAACCAAACATTTGTACACTCTACAAATGTAACCAGCATGAAGAAAAAAATGTCTTATAGCCTCACACTTGGTGACATCGTGCCAGTTGGTGTTCCTCACTGGCTATTTTTAAGGGACCCATGCACATTTCTCCGTCTCCTCCTACAAGCGAAATGAGCTTTCACAGAAAGCACCTCGTTGTCACGCCCGTACAGTACATACACACGCGTGTGCATGGGTGAGCGCAACCCTCACAACTTGATATCTTGCGATTCCGACATCTTGGCCAGTGTCTTTTTCACTCGAAGAGCTGTGAGGCGACAGGCCGGATTATGAGCCCAACACTCGCTCATCAGCTTCCCCATCTGACGCAAACACTGCCGAAACAAATGCACATTGGTCACATGATGTAGTGCTGCGGCGTTTTGCGTGAGGTTTTACCTCATCACTGGTCCATCGATTGGGGAAGGAGGGCCGCAGTCTTTTGATGCAGACCACCTCTCGCATGTCTTCGTAGGAGGGATCGCTAGGGACCAGGTCGTGGTAGGGCAGCTGGTACTCCTCCAAGATACCTTCATCCACATGAAAAACAGCATTGGGTCAGGAAAGACAAAGTTGGAAACTTTTGGCAGGAACCTAATAAGTTACTTTTTTCCAGTCAAGTAATCAGACTACAGTTACTCATGGAATATACACGTCCAGAGGAACACCATCAAATGGGGGACATACCTCCTGACACGCAGCGGCGGGCAATTTCCCACAGGATGAGTCCAAAACTGTACATGTCAGCCATGATATATGACTGAAAGTGAGTCCTGTTCAGGGTCTCGTCCAGAACCTCGGGAGGCATATAGCGCTTGGTGCCCACTCGAGTGTTGGGGGGGATGTCCACCTCGTTGGTGTCGCTGCAGGGGCAAAGAGACAAGTTGGCTTTAAAATGCCACTTCCGACACCGTGCGATGCCATCCACTCACACACCTGATGAACTTGACGGCGAGACCCAGGTCGGCGACGCAACATGCGCCGTTCCTCTTGACCAGGATGTTCTTGCTCTTTAGGTCCCTGTGGGCAATGGCGGGCTTCCCCTGTGTGCCGAAGATCTCCGTGTGGAGGTGGCACAGGCCCGACACGGACGAGTAGGCCAGCCGCAGCATGACCTTGCTGTCCAGTGTGGTGGACTTGAGGTGGTCGTACAGCGAGCCGCTCTCGTGGTAGTCGGTGATCAGGTAGAGCTGTGTCCACGAGTCTGTGTCTTTGATGTCCGCCGCGATGAACCCTAAGCGAAAAAAAATAAAGTGGCCTAGCCAAACTACAAAGCTTCTTTCATTCATACGGCGTGTACCGTGAAAGTTGCCAACTATTCAAATGACTATTTTCAGTGCGTAAAGTTTGTTTACCCAGTATGTTCTCATGTCTCATAAGGCCCGTCTGGTAGATTTCGGTTTCCCGGAACCAGCTGGCCTCCTCGGTGGCAAAAAAGACTTTAACCGCCACTTTCTCGCCTCGCCAGCGACCCATCCACACCTCGCCGTAGCGCCCTTTGCCAATCTGCTTCACCATCTGGATCTGCTTGGCAATTGTCCTCTGCACCTGCGTGGGGGCGGCGGCAGAAAGTTCAAGGTTAAAACTCCATAACTGTGCTCCCGCTATATTGTAGATTTTAATGCGATCGCTTTTGATGTGTTTTTACAGTCTACAGGCAGGTCTAAATTTATAATAGTTCGCCTTCAATGTATTACCACATTGTGCCACAACAAAAGGAGACAGAAATGTCCCAAACTAAACTCCAGTGATAGTTGTTTTTCCTCAACTGTCTAACAGTAGCAGTTATTTGAAGGTTCACATTTACCATAACATCTCTAGAATCCACAGTATGTCTGCCTTAAAATAATAGGCTGTTTGTTCGACTTATATTTAGGTAAATATTTTGGTATTTAAATATACAGCACGGTGTTTAATTCTCTTTTCTTGAATGCGTTTAACAGTAAACTTCAACTGGAAGTGACAAGACTGTAGCTTGAAGCAAGCACAGTTTAGGGACATGTGCGAGCGAGTCTTCTAATTTGTTTTTCACGTGATGTTATATGATAGGCTACCATTTATTGACAGTATGACAGTGAGAGCAGGGGCTAAAGTACACCACCCAAAAGTGTGCTTTAATAAATTTAAATGCCTTTTAAGTGTGTTGAAGGAACAATTAAATAAATCATGTGTATGGTATCTCAATATCTCAGATTTTCTCCAACTATGGGTGGGTTTGGAACGTACCCCGCCGATAAACCAAAGTTTCACTGCGCAGTAAATTTTGTATTCGCTGGCTCCAATTAGTGCAATACTCCCATCTCACCAGCAGGGGGAGCCCTGAGCCTGAACCAGAGCTCTGCGACTGCTCGATCAAATCCTTCAAAGACTCTCCGGGAGGAATGTAGGTCTCATCCTGCTCTAGGCCGATGGTGTAACGAGGACGGGACACCCGCCGCTTATATCTATTTAAAAAAATAAACAAACAAAGTACCATGAATAGTCAGCAGAGTCAAATATATTTGGATGGATAATATTTACCTAAAGTAGCAGAAGATAATGATTATAAGCAGAATGATGCTACAGACAGTGACGGAGATCGACAAGGCCATGTGGTGGATCTTTCCAGCGACATAGACTGTAAAAAGAGCACAAATGGAAACTATTGTTCCACACAATATATATTTCATGCACTTATTTGAACCTTAAAAGTTTGGCAATCAAGCATTGTCTATTTGTCAAGGAAATCAGGTCAGAGGCTCATCTGGGCCGCTTCATCAAAGTACGACCCCAAGATGCCTACTTCAAATCAAAATGGACGACCACCTGTTCAGTTTCAGACATGGGTGCTTGACATCTTGACCCAATTGAGTGTCAATCGCTGAAATTGGTGGAGGGGACAAAATGACTTGAACTTTACACCATACCGCAATACCTACTTCAAAAGACATACTTACGAGGCGGCTTGAGAGGCGGCAGAGTAGGATGAAGGTTTCGATTGCAGTAATCTCCATCTGTGCAGCATTCCACTGACCTCCTGTGACGTGGGCTCCATGCGTCCTAAACACAACAAACGAAGACACGCTCTTATTTACAATGGTGCCTTGATTTACGAGGGACTCAACTTTTGCACAGGAGCAACATGTTTCCCTACTTTTCATATGGTAAATGCGACGATGACATGCCAAAGTTGATCAGTAGATCAACTTGACTTGGGCGCACTCGGGATTGTCTGCCAAATGTGCGAATGTGTTGTGCGTTTCATTTTGCATTTGGGAGGAGTACATGCAAATAAGTTGATTTAGCGTGCAAAAGACAAAAGGCGATGGGTGATTTGGTGTCTTAAAAGACCGCGTTGGAAAGACAGATGTAAATGAGGAGGTGCATGTGTAACGGAGTTAAAAATAAGCTAAATATATTATTTTTCTCCTCGCTTAAGTTTTCAAATTCATATCATTTTCGTAGTTATTTTTGTATAGTTGTGAATTTTACCACAATGAGTCACATTCATTTATTAATATTTTGTCATTTCCTGTGTAATGGGTGCACTCGGCTTCAGTCACACCTGTTTGGCTTCCGTAGCAACTTCCTTCGTCCCTCACAATGCGACGACAATTGCTGAGGGTAAGTCGCATTTGAAAGAGCTGCAACTTTGTTTCATTATTTTCTTTGATGATCGAGTCTTTTTTGTTAATTCTATCTATAAATACGAGATATAGTGACCCGTTACAATATCAAAGTATGTTGTGTCTGTTAAACCAACAATTATAGTTTTACAAATGTTTTTCAGTGTCGCCGGTTTTGACGCAAATTCTTCTGTTATGTGACCAACGCTAAGGAAGCATTCGTTTCATAATACAGAATTTTCTGTATTTAGGGAGCACGTGTCTTCGCTTCTGCACATTGCGGAGGGAAATAAATTGTGAAAAACAGTAAATTGGGTGCCCTTGAGTGGTTACATATTCATCTTTCATTCGTGTAAACATGCTTTTTTTTTAAATGCCAGAAACAAATATTTTATATCTTAAGGTTTTTTTATCATTTATTAGCAATGTGATTTTGGCACTTCTGAATGATCTGAGGGCTTAATTGGAGCCAGTAACCGACTGCATGACAAAACTCCTTTCAATTTCTTGCGTCTGGGTCAAGTCAGCGTATAGTGACAATTGTCTGGTGTTGGCCTCTCCTCGACCAGTTTTTCAGGTGTGCTGTATAATGGGCAAGCAGGCCGTAATGTCATTTTGCATTTGTGGTGCCCTCTCAAATTTTCTTTGATCAAAAACAGCAGTGCCACCTAAAGCTAAAAATCCTTCTTTAAAACATGACGGTCTCCGCCACGTTTACACCTGTACATATTTTCATCCATAAAGGCCTTGGAAATTCAATGGAAGTTGATTAGATCTACTTACTCGGCACTGAAACGCATAGCCGACAAGCCCCAGACAACCTCCAGTCAAGACTGGAACGCCCGCCTCTTCCTCCACCATGGTGAAACAGTAGCCATCAGTCCTGAAGAACACAGTGTTAAGTTTTGTTTGAGAAGAGCGTGCCGGTGTCAGCATACCTGCATGTGTTGTTGGGGGAGTCCTCTGGGCAGTGGTGGTTGCAGTGACACCAAATCAATCGCTGCGACGATGAAGCGGTGGGCGCACTTCTGCTGTTCTCCTTCCCGCCACCCGCCCCCGCCGCTGTCTCCTTACTGGATGCCCGAAGCAGCATGCTGTCCAATATGTTGCCTGGGAGATGGAGGAAGCCCAGAGCTTGATCACACACACGAGACGCTTATAAACAGAGAGGCAGAAATAAATAAGCCATACTATGGCATCACCTGACTTGGCTCGCTGTGTGTTTGGTACCTGGCCGGGCCTTCAGTGTGAACTTGACCAACTTAAATACACCTCTTAACACCTCCACTGTCACTCCATAATTATAGAAAGCATTAACACAAGATAAATACAAAACATAATTGGCCTGGAACAACAATATATGGCTAACAACAATATAAAGACATTGAAAGTGTCTCCAGAAATAATGATCACTAAATGTATATAAGGCCGAATGTATTTTCAATTTGGATTTGGCTGGATAAGTATTGCTCAGACCAACTAATCAGGGAACACGAAAATACTGAAGTCATCAAGGGCCAGCGCTCTGGCTCTGTGAGGTTGAATTTGAAATATATGTAATTGATTAAAATAACGACTTATCGGTAACGCAGTTTCACCAACACTACTGATTCTCAAGGCCTTGCCAAAATTGGATTGGACAACAAAATTGGTGAAGCCAACAGAAATGCTAAGAAAAAAAACATAGGAAACATTTGCGACATTCAGACATCATCATTGACTAAAGTGCAAATGTTCAATCCGAGGATGAAAATTATTCTCAGTATCTTTCTTCTTATCCCCATCGTGTGGCATTTTTTTGGTTACAAAAACCGTTCTTCCCTGCAACACGAGTTGCACCTTCACTATTCACCAATGCCTTCAGTTTGTAGTTGTGCCAGACACAAACAGCGCACAGCAGATACTGTGCTGAGACTCCTGTAAGACCATTCCCACAACACATGCTTTTTCAATCTTACTCGTCAAACTTTCCCAAAAGAAGCAGAACAAAGCTATGGTATTCTGTCTTATCCTGTTTCAAAGAAGCACCTGTTTGTCACTTGAGGGAGGATGTGGGGGGGGGAGTGTGTGAAAGTACGAAAAGTGTCTCTCCTCCGCAGCTTTTAGAATTTTCATTCATTCCGGCACGCTCATTGAGAGCAGATGCCCAACAGCTGCGAGAGGAGATGCTGAGAACGAGGCGTGGGGGAGCGTCCTCTCTTTCACAGAGTCAAAAAAGTGCTACAGCCGTGCACACTTGAAGTTTTTTTTTCCTCCCACTGAATGTGATTCAACACGGCTACCACGCAGGAATCTAAAGTCTGCACTCAACGTCTTCTTGTATGCATGATTCACTTCAGAATCCGGACTGCGATGCATTATAGCCTGATTACCTCAAATAGTTTCCAATGATGTTATTTTTAGAGCAAGATTGCGGGCTACTCTTGTGGTCCATGGGGAGACCTGGTGTTTGAGTTTGCTAACCAAAACAGCAGCACCAAACCAGGTGCATGAGTCACTCAGAAGATATGTCATTTTGAAAACGTGCTTCCTTAGCGGTATCATAGAGGATTTATTTAATGAAGCAATTAAGGATACTGTAATGTCCTCCCATGTGGGCAAGGAGAGCCACAGTCACCGATGCACAAACAATGAAGCACAAGTGAGTAAAAATGGGAAGAAACAAGAGAAGGACGAAGGTTTTAAACGAGGTCACTTGGCGCGAGGGATAAGTGGTGGAGTCGGACGAGGGGGGCTGGGAGACGGGATGACCAAAACGAGACGTGACAGATCTGCGGGGAACTCTTGCGGCTGCTCACAAGAGACGCTGGCCTTTGCTGCCCTTTCTCTCACTCTGCAGCCCTCCTGCAAACACTTAGCGCCTCGCTCCCGCTCTTGGTCACTCCGTATCTCTTCATGTATGTGGACCTTTAAGGTAGCCTTGTCATCCTCCATTAGGTTTCCTTTTATCCACCCCCTACGTTTTGTTATTTTCCTAGTTTGGCCTCTCTGCGTGGGTCCGCGGGTCGTCATGCAAGGTGCTGACCAGTGATGTGCCGCGAAGTTCACGGCTGGTATTAAAATATGAATAGAAATCGAGGTTCAGTTTTAACTTTCCTTGAAACATTTGTTTTCAAAGCTTTTGATTACGCTTCAATCAGTTGTACACTCATTATCAATGGAAACCAATTTGACACGTTGGAGCCAAGCACAATTACCGCAATACAAGTGAGGGGAAGAGATCGCAGGGGACTCCCGGTTAAAGATGGCAGATTGGTCTGCACATCCTCAACCGGCCAAGGCTTCTGCAAGTGATTACGTATGACTATGGGAAGAGTGCCGCATTTCTTCTAAATACAATGTCACACACATTCATGAAATATATTAGACAGACGTGTGCGATCAAATATGTTTTTTGTCGAAAGAAAGACAAACAGCAATGTCTCTTGTGTTAGGGCTCCCGTTGACTGCTTGCGTCTGCAATTCATGTGCGTGTAGTCACTGTAGACTGAAAGTGTAATGGCTCTGTTCCCTTCACAGCCATGTCATTTAAGCAGAAAACATGCTAATTCGGCAAATTAATTCATTTTAATTGTGAAATGGTAGACATTATTAGATTGAAAAAGAATATCTAGATGAAGCATGGATGATCTTACTAAATTGGAAAACGACTTATAGTATAATCAGGTTTATTATTTTCTCCCAAATGCAAGGCAGGGGACAGGGAGGCTCGGCCTCACCTGCCTCTGTTGCCTGGTCTGACTATGCATCCCTGGTGCTGACGTTCTGTTGACAAAACACAAAAGACCGGCCCCCAGCATCTGCCACTAGCATGCCGTGTATTCACTACGCATGTTCTGCAAAAGACGGGAGCAACCGAGCGGAATAGTCAAGTCATTACAATGACGAAGGACTGCGGGATAATACTGCATCTTACACAGCTAAGGCACAATACAAAACAACAACAGCAGAGGATAAAAAAGGTCTTATATATTTACCTCTAGAAATGTTTGCCACAGTAATGAGATGCATTTTCAAGACTAAGGGGACACTAAACTGGTGAATGTAGCGTTTAACACTACAGTGTCAGGAGCTAAAAGATACGGGAGCTAATGAACAACAACGGAGAAAAACAAGGGACTCTGTAATTACGTTAAGGGCTACGACAGCAAAGTGTTGACCGTGGAGCATCCAAAGCCAGTTTACACTTCACAGCATAATCAGAGGAATTTATTTATCTTGTAACTGTGCTGCCTCGTGGCTCCCTGCTGTCTCCCAATTCTCTCCGGAAATGACAGGAATGCCAGTAATCTGTCAATCCATCTCGCTCTATCTTTCTCTCTTAGCCATGTTGTTAGCATCTACAGAGCATGACCGACCACCTTGTCTTATGTGGAGTGGTTCTACTTTTTCTTATCATATGTGTATATGGGTCATGCATTTGGAGGAATTACAAAGAGTTTTAGAGAAATGTTTAAGACCTGTCGGACACGATTAGAACTGGAAAGGCTTTGAAATTCAAATCAAACTGTCCACTGGGGTTCCAGACCGCAAGTACAATGAAAGTCTCGATTGTCCCATTGTTAATGACTTGATAAAGCCATGGAAGACAAAGTCTACCTATCTTGGCATAAATTACGATGTAATGCAATCTAGAATTAATATTTTCCACAGAAACCTGAATCGATTACCTTAGTTCCAGATTAGCACTTTGACCAAAAATAAAAATAAATTAAAAAAATAAATAAATAAATTAAAAAAAAAAAATCTCAAAATAGCTCATATATTTACAAAACAAATGCCAGTCAAGTCACTCATACCTCAAGGCAGTTGCCAATATTGTACAATTTTATGGCATTTTGATAAAGGAACTTGAACAACATCACACATCAGCCACATCACCAAGTGGTCCCAACAGGCGCCAACACACGCATGTGAGCAGACACTACAAAAGCATATGTGTTCTACACATTTCATCCATGCAATTACCAGTACATATTGTTTGTATTCAGATTTGTTTAAATCAGGTCTATGGGGCAAAACAATGAAAAAAATAAAATAGTGTATTCAGGTGAAAAATGAATTTGAAAATGAATCCAAACAAATTGGATGTCACCGGTTAGCAATATCCCATGATGAATAATTTCCACACTACAGCTCTCCAAATGTCAAAGCATATCTAAAAGCTCAACAACAACTTTTATGAGTCTGAACTTTAAGATGCTTAGCTAAAATCTTTTGCTAAACTGGCCTTTCAAATGCCATTAGGAGCCTCCAGGTCCCGCCCCCACGGGGTCTTTGTGGCCTGATGGCAGGATATAGAGGCCACTGTCAACACGCAATTAACAACGGGTCGGCCCCAGAAGACCCCCAAAAAAGCTTAAAGGCTCCTTTCAACACATGCTTTGTTGTAAGTGAAGGACGAAGGTGAGCGAGAGCTGCGTTGTGCTTGACTAACAAGATGGAGAAGGGCAGGTCCAGATAGAAAAAGCAAAAGAAGCAAAGGTAATCCAGCTGGTGTCAAATAAAGTCTTTCATTAAGCTTGTGTAAATACAACCTGCCTCCTCCTTTCCACTCCCTTCCTTTAGCTCTAAGTGGTTGTTCATCTTCGCCGTGTTTGACAGAGTCGCCGCTACGTGGGGGAAGGACATGCTGGGTGTACTCTGGATGCCCACTCTTTCATCTTTACATTGTTTCTTGTGTCAGTGCAAGCATGAGCTAAACCAGCACGCGTGTAGCGGGATGTTTTAAAGACTTCAGGGAAGTCAGACTTGCGCATCCTGGGCTTTAAAAGCCTTTGAAACAAACCCCGGCCACACAAATCAATCTCGTTTGTAAGGTTTTGGATGGGCAAGTGACATTAATCAGTAATAACAGCTCGTAAAAGTACCCCTTTTCATTTCACAAAAAGATAATACTGACTTAAGGTTAAGGAGTACCGCATTTTCTTTTCTCTGGCTTGCTCCTCCATTTGAAACACATGCATGGTAGGTTGATTGAAGATTCCAAGTTGTTTGGTGTGCCTTCCAATTCGCGGGCCACCCGGTTGAAAGTCTCAAGCTCACGCACGTGTCGGAGGGATTTTTGTCCATTTGTCCAGAAGAACATTCATGAAGTTGTAGCGACCGTTCCAGTTCTTACCAAAATGTGTTTTAAGCATTTGATTACCAAAGTCAATGGAATCCACTACATTGTCTGCGAATGAATGAGAAACGTGGATTCATCAATTCAGGTGTGATATTGTCAATTCAGGTGTTTGGCAGTCAAGCCCGGGAATCTGCTCAAATTGACTGCTTTAAAACTAAAATGGCAGATTTCCATATGTCTAAGTGAGACTGGCTTTGAAAGGTTGAATTCTAAAACAAATACACTGTTTTCAAAGGTTAATCCTGAAAAACGTCATCTAATGTTGAAGAACTGGAATTTGCCCAAAATAACTGTTTAACACCAAAATGGACCAATTCCTGTTCAATTTGGTGCTTGACTTTTTTGGCTTTAGTGAGTTCTGTTAAAATGGAGAAAGCCACGAACAGCAACACTGCTAATTTGTTCTCGCTTTCTGAGTGAGTTTAGGATCTGTGGGTTAAGGCCCCCTACGCATACAGAATACACACCCATGCAAAAACTGGTGAGTTCTTGGGCACGTTGAGGCCCCTAAAAGGCAATTTCATTGGTGAGAAGTACATGAATAAACAGTAATTCCAAGATAATTGGCTGGTGTGAGAGAAAGAACGACTTTAGCCATCACTTCAACATGTCAAATAAGAACGTATGACTCATAAATGAACGAGCCACTCTTTGTAGTGTGCGTGCATGCACGTTGTGTGTGTGCACTCCTGTAAGGAGGAGTGACGGCTACACACAAGGATTCCGGAACTCCCGGTTCGTTCCAGAAAAGCCCTCGGAGCTACAAGGCAGTGTTGCAGAAAAGGAAACTAGAAAGAGGATGATGAAGAAGAAGAAAAAAATGTGCCAGACAGTGCAGAATAGAGAGCATCTGGTCCTGTCATCAATTCACTCTCATAAATAAGTCAAACTATATCGATACCACCTGAAGACCATTTGTCCCGAGATAAAAACCAAAGCGACAGAGAAAATTGCTGGGATTGTTTTTATGGCATATCAGTAATTCGTTGGATTTAAACACACAAATAACGATTCCATACAATACAATGGGTTGGAATACATGAACACAAAGGGTTATTTTTGAAGAAATCAAGAAGTCATGATAGGGGTTAGTTAGGTCAGGTAAAGGATGAGGGAATGAGTCAGAGGTTGGAAAGCAGCAGGGAAGGTGAGATGTGGGGTGAGAGCAAACGTTAGGGATTTGGCCATAAAATCAGAGGGTTAGATTAGGAGATAAGAGGTAAAAGGGGGACAGGAGTCCGAGGTAAAGGATTACAGTTAGGGTTTTGGGGAAAGATTTGGATTGTAATAGGGGATACGATTATAGAGAGTTAGTTCAGAATATGGTTCAGGGTATAATTTGGGGTAAGGGTCTATGGACATTGGGGACTCAAAGTGTCATTGGAATGCATGAGGATTAAGGTCATCAAAATAAACAAGGGCAAGGATGAGAATATGACAGTAGGATATTAATATTACAATATTAATATTAATATTAGAATATTACAGTATTGCGATTGCAGCTCTCAATTTTTTCATTGAATGTGCCACAGTATCTATTTTACCAGTTGAAGACACAATAACTCTCGTAAGTGCTTGCAAAGGTTCATTTCATGACAACGCTTTATTAATATATTCCTGTTAAATTGAATTTGTCCAAGAGTGATGGGTGTTGCTCTTGTAAATGTGACTTTGTATTAGAAGTATTACTTACGTCCTGTCGCAACATCGTTAAGCACGTTTTGTATATACTTCTACCTTTGGGACAGAAAATTTTCCAGAAAGAGTTGATGTTTGCAACAAGGAAGGAGAAATGGCACTCTAGGAAGTCGGGTCGTCTCACTTTTCACTGACAGCTCTGCCCAAATAATAAAATACTGCTGATGGAAAGTCCTTTGAAACTGTGACCTTTTAAAACGGGGGAAAGATACATAAATACAAGTTTGTTATTTATATAATGTAGCATCCATATAATACATGAAATTACGGCGCAAATGTATCCCATTGTTTTGTCTTCGGCAAACTTATTTCAGGGTGAATTACATTTATGAGCCTTGCAGAAAATAACCATAGCTGATTTCGCCCGGCTGGGAATCAAGACCATCTTCTTCCTGAGAAAATCTATTTGTCCCTTTCTTGAGTTATTTATTGTCTCAGTGTGTGTGTGTGTATGTGTATAGGTGTGTGAGCATATTTGGTCTACAGGCAGTCCTAAATTGTTTTTACCTAACCACAAATCAGACACGAGATCTCTCAGCCTTCAACATTCGGGACCTGAAGAAAGCAGCTATCCGCCAACTGTGTCCACAGATGTGAAACTCAACCCCCGGTCCAAGGTGTCTACTGCAGTCATTCCCACACAAGCACACACACACACACACAGTTACACGCTCACACAGTTTATTTTGGCAGGTCGCCCAAGTGTTTTCACGGCCACTCGAATAACCCGTCTGCCTATTAAGACATTTATAGGACTTTTTATTTTCTTATATCTGGTCGCTGAGACAGACGTGTTTGAATAGTGGACACTTGCCCATTGTTTGATTACTTGATGGGTAAAATTATTATTTGTTGAGAGTGCGGAGTAGTGGACGATAACTTGAACAAGTCCACAAGATTATCAAATGCTCAGGGTAAAAATGGAATATGTGCAAGTCAAACTAATTAGACATGACAAATGGTTTGTTTCACAGATGCATGGGAAAGAGTAGACAGCAACCGTTAAGGAAAGGTCAGGTGACCAGATGAGATTGAGGCCGTTGGTGTCATACCCATTAAAGGTCAATTTTATCGAGTAAAGTACATTAATACAACAAGCACAAATCCAGGAATCCAGAACCCATGTTGTTGAGTTCTGATTAAGTAATATGCCTTCAGGCTAAGCAAATGAAAAGCTTACACGATGTGAACGTGACATACATTTTTTTCATTTAATTGCTTTTGAATTTCTTGGCAAATGACATTTCTATTGAGTGCTTTTGAAATGGAAAGGACAAAGTTCAACTAAATACAAATTGACTCATGGATAGACGATGGTCAGAAGCGTTGTCAAGAAGTTACTCAACGTACGGTTGTCTGACAGACAGACTATCATCATGATGTTTTAATTTTGACAGAGAATTGAAATCGCATTTATGAAGACAATATATTGCAGCTATTTTTCCAAATATGAATAAGTCAGGCCAAGCATTCATGAGGAATGTGATGCCACCTTCATTACATGCGTAATAAAAAGTACGGCAAATACTCACACTCGCCTTCTATTTTTACCATGATCCATTCTATTCCCGTGATACCATCATGTGACACATTGTTCCGTGGTGGCGGCGGGATGCAAACATCACGCTGATAAACAATAGGCACACACCGGCCAGGAGCCAATGGTGTGCCGCGGCAAATATAAAACAGATTCAGTTTAGGACCCACAGAATGCGAGTGTGCTCAAACACTCGACGTATGAGCCAGGCGGAGATGACAACATCTCACTTGTTTTGCTTTTTAGTAACCTCGTCGAGGTCGAGCTATTTTTACTCTATTTTCACGGAATACAGTGCAAATATCCTTCATCGTTAACTATGTCTGACCTTGATTGGTCACTGTTTCTTTTGTTTAAGAGATTTGTTGTAATGATAAAATGTCACATCCCGGACGCTTCTAAAAACATTGCAACCATCTGTGTTCATCTAAAAGGCTTCGCGATGAGGTGTGTTAAATGATGTGGTAACCAATAGCTCACGACTTTTAAAAATGGAATAAATAATATCTGTCTCCAGACAGAGAGTTCATGATTTGAATCTGCTAGACTCTATGTAAAGTTCTTAGGTAGCAAGGTATAGCAAAACGGTTAGCAAACATTAGCAAATGTGTGAAAATAAGTTTTTCTTATATTGATTTTAAATTTCAAAAGAGTAACACGGAACACATTAAACAAGATGCGGCGTTCAAGGCATCATTCGGACTGACTATTTTGGTATTCAAATAATTAAAACGTCATGGTCACTCATGGAGTGTTGCATTTATGAACTTGGACATCTCAGCACACAAAGTAACACAACAGAGTGTTGGCCACAAGCCATTAACAGCCACAGCTAACAAAAAAAACATCAACTACCAACTATACCCCGGACTGGTTGCCAGCCAATCGCAGGGCATGCAATCAAACAACTACTCACGCTCACAATCAGAACTAGGGGCAATTTAGAGCGTCCAATCACCCTACCATGTATGTTTTTGGAGGGGAGGAAATCGGAGCAACCAACCGGAGAAAACCCACGCAGGCACTGGGAACATGCAAACTTCACACAGGAAGGGTGGAGTTCAGAATAGAACCCTGCAACTCCGTACAATGATGCAGAACAAATAATAATTTGCCACCAAAAACAATACGCTTGAGTAAGCGTGGATTGTTAAAAAGTGATCAGTTGGCAGTCAGCATCACAGTGCGCGCTCTCCTACCATAGTAAAAGTAATCCGACGATCCAGGCCAGACTATATGGAGCACTTGAGTGCTGCTAGCGCTTGCTAAACACAATTCTCAAACCCATTTCAAAGAGGTACTGTGGGAAACTACAAAAATAACAAAACAAAACGATGATTTAAACTCTTCGCTTGGAACATCCATCCATCCATCCTTTATCTGAGCCACTTATCCTCACAAGGGTCGCAGGCCTGATGGAACAGAACAAGCTAAAAAAAAAAAGGGCCTCTCTCTCTATTTTCCCCTCGCTACAATGCCACAAATTTTATCCAAGATCTAACTAAGGGCCACAGGAGCAACAACTGTAGAGAGAAACGTTTCAAATGGGTAAGCTAATGTTAGCTTGTGTCCATTTTTATCATTCCTGGTGCTGTATGACCAAATGTTTGCAACAAATCTACTCCGCCATCAGTCTAGCCTACATACAGTAAGTAGTGATGTGTTTTATTTTTTTCCTTTCGTGCACGTGTATGTGTGTGTACGTGTGTGCACGCAAGGCACAAGTTGATGGTGTTAACATTGCAGCTGGCATGTGTTTAGTTCGCCTGTGTTCTGGTCTGCAGCGTTTCAGTCATCTGCGGGCTCAGTCATGTTGCACTCATTTCTCCCACAAATACAGAACTGTATATGCAATGTGTGTGTCGGCATGTTCACAGTTGCGTTTTTGTGACACGCAACAAATGAACAAATGCCACCGGCATACAAACGTGTAGGCAGCGGGTATGGGGTGTTTACAGTGGTGTGCGTCCGGCTGTCTACCGCGTGTGATTAGCTGGCCATTAACTGAGGCACATATCACCCATCGCCAGCTCCAGGCCTCCTCTGCACTATCTCACGGGACAAACATGCTGTCAAGCTTGTTCAGAAACACATACATAGGCACGCATGCATTGAAACAGTCATTTCCATTACATACTGTAACAATGATTATTTTCAAAGCCACATAATATGTCCATAAACCCGAAATTACAACTTCAAAGATTCTATCAAACATTCTGGACTTACATTAAACAATCTCTTTGTATGGTTGTTTGGAAGTAAAGCAGACTTATTTATGGCCAAGTATGTACGCTACTACTCATGGGAGAATATTTTTCCCCAATGTATTTATTGAGCAATATTTTTGTATTATCCTTTTGTTTTTCATCTTTTTTAGCTTTTGATTTCTCAATAGTTGTGTGATTTTCCATCTCATCTTGCATTTTTTTTCTCTTTTTTTATATGCATTTTTATCATGTTTATGTGATATTTTCCAACTTTTTTTTTTTTGCATCATTTACCTTTCCTTCCAGTTGTTTATATTTTATCTTGCCTTTTTGGCTAATATTTTTGATTTTTGTATTTTTCCTATTCATATATATATATATATATATATATATATATATATATATATATATATATATATATATATATATATATATATATATATATATATATATATATATATATATAGTACAGCTAATATTTTGACTTGTGCCTTGAAGAAATCCCTGACAAATTTATTTTGGCAATATCATGATTATTATGATAACCACGATATTTTGTGTAGTATAATCTTGATATGAATCCCGTTCCATTAAAACAAATCCTATTCGTCATCCTGCTTCCGCAGGATCTAAAATATCACATTTCATCCTTTTTTTTCCATAAATTTTATCAAGCAAGAAAGAAAAAGTACTTATGAGTAAATGATGAAAACAGTCTGATGATGTCAAACCGTATATCACGAACACTTAGGAGTGATCAAGTCACGGAGGGAATCAGAAAGAGAGGAGCTATTACACCGGCTGCTGGCTACTGCCATATTTTAACTGCTTGGTGACAAACCTATAGACAAACCAGTAAAAATGAGTATATGAATACTGTATACTTTATGACTTCGGTTATCTATACATGAATGTTTCTTTTTTATCTACTTTCAAGAGGCTCCTATCCAATATCACTATGAACCTCAGGAACTCAATACCATCTTAGAGAACAACACAGCACAGCCACGAAACAAGTTCAGTGAGTCTCCAGTGTCTCTTTGAACAAAATGACTGCTTCGTTATTAACTGCCTCCTTGGGTAAACATACTCTATACATCAATGTGATCAATAAGACAATGCATGTGTTCCTTTTGGCCAAACTACCCATAATTCAAAATCATCAACTAAGTCTCTTTAAAAAAAAGTCTTATTTAAAGATATTAATTGAGTCTCTTTGAATAGTTAAAAAAAAACAGTCTTTGGACAAAACTGCATCTTAATCAAATATATCAACCGGACAAAATGACCTTTTAATCATTGACTGTGTCTCTTTGGAACAAATCAACCACTTATTCAAAATCAATAACTGAGTCTCTTAGGACAAATCTTTCGCTAATTGCAGCAAGCGCTCGTTGGGGCAATCGCAAGTCAAGATACCATTGTACATTAAAGAAAATCAAAGTAGAATGAGAGCTGGTTAAAAGTTACAGAGCATTGTCACAATCCTGAACAGTATTAATACGGCAACATGGGGGACTGTCGATATTTTGGCGAAATGTGGGTGGCGGGGTCACACGGGGCAGGTGTTTGGGGGAGCTCAAACATGTGGGGTGCCAGCGTCTCATTAGTGGCTGGTGACAAAAGCGCAGCAACTGGCGGAGCCATTGACCGTGAAAACTGATACAGTGCCGCTTCTTTCCACCAAGGACAATGAAATGTAAGCTATCGTTCCTCGCTTCCCAGAAGTCAAACTGAAGGCTGCAGTCTGGCGTAGGTGGAAGGTCACAGGAGATCTGTGAGTGTGTGTGCGTGTGGGGTGTGCGGGTGTGTGTGTGTGTGTATGTGTGTACATGCACTCATCTCATCTCTCCTTGACGTACAAGGAACATGTCATTCTGTACTTGCTTGTCCAAAGGAGGCTCGCCCAACAGACAAAACACTTAAGGCAGATTTCCATCGAGCGGTTTGATTCAGTTATATACGGGGCAGTTAAGAATGGTAAATCCTACCGTGGCTTGTCTGACGTTCTACTGCAAGATAGTGATAGGTGCCAAAACTCACTCATTAGCATCCCCTACAAAGTTTGCCCAAATGACACTGATCGACACGAAATTCGGTCTATCATGACACCATGCACGAACATTTCTCAAGGACACATGCCTGAAATTGAAGAAGTCAGCCATTTTGTATGTTGAACTCAAGGCCAATTCCACCCGAAATGCTACAAATGAATAAACCTTGACAGATGAATGACGTGAAGCATTTTGGCGTAGGCTATCTAATGTGGGCAGTGAATAATGTCAAAATATGAAGGTCATTTCGAGGATTTGCATGAAAAAGAGTTTTAATTATTAGGCGAGAACACGAGCATAGCAATGGGGAATCAGCATGCTGGTTCAAAGAAAAGACAACAATAGTGAAGACAAAAGCGTGTCTCAAAGAGTACGGCCAAAGCACTCCACCAGTCTCATCTTCCTCCTCCCACGCCGAGCTGAATCTTTCACCAGCAACATCAATCATCCACGAGCCAGCCAATGAATGAACGAATGATCCCATTCCTGGGCCAATCCATCACAAACGCGTCAGCCAATGAATGAGACCCGAGAAGAAGAAGTTCAAACAACTTAAAAGGCCTGGAGTGCAGTAAGCTTTCACCATCAGACACCAGGAAGTTTTCAAACATTAAATGATTAACGGTTGTATTTTTGTTTTTTTTACATATGCTCACAAAGTTGTGTTTTTAAATATTGGCAGGTAGCAGGACTACACATTCAGTGGAAATTATCTGACTTAAAGCACACAATAATAGAAAACATTCAATACTGTACAAAAATGAATTTGAACATCATGCCAACCAGAGGGCTGCAAATGGTTGACCATTACTAATATAGTTTGGGGAGCACTGTTGTTTTTAATGGCTGAAATTAGTTTGGACAAAAAAGAAATGTCGCAAATTCTTCAAACAAGAAATAAATGTCAGGCATCTACATGCAGTACAATGAAATATTTTGATATCAACAGGTGACAAATTTCAGCAACACAAAAGCTGTTTTTCCGTCGGCCAATTGTGCATGGAGAAGTGTCTTAAAAAAATCCATTTTAAAATAGAAATAAATCTGAACTGATTCAAGAAGAATAAGAACAACTTGGCCCGGGTTCAACTTCATGTCAGACTTCACATACGTCTCAGTCACTGGCAGCTGTTGTTTGGATTCTTGGACAGAGCAGTCAGTGTTCACATGAATCAGAAACATGCAGACACTTTGTATGTTTGCCTTCTATGTGTGTGAGTGTGTGTCAAATGCTCAGACGGTCACGGCTTTCAGAGCCACTCGCTTGGATGGCAGACCAGAACGGAAAGCCGCTTCTAAAGCGAGACGTGTCAGCGAAAGAAGGACGAGAGGGTGGATAACGCGCGGCCAAGAGGTTGCTGGATGACCTGTGGTGGTGGGGGGCGGTTGTGCACCGCATGCGCTATGATGAGCCCTCAAGCTGGACGCACTTCAGAGCTTCCCCGGCAGACACAAACCCCTGTCACTTTAAATAGAATAAAACTGTGCCAAAAAGAAAACCAGGGAAAAATAAGTTTAGACGCTATCATTCACAATGCACGGACGTGCGGCAGACATCTTAAGTGCCCGCGCGTTATTCTTCAAATTCCTCCTTTTTTGGAATGTGACGACGGGATGATAATGTATCAAACAGGTGTAAACCATGGAAGGAGGTGGGGGCAAGCAGGGCAAATGGTTTGTACTGTTAAAAAGAATAGTTCTCAGTAGAGCATGGCCCTCTACCAAGGATACCGAATCCGAATGTGTATCAACACCATGAAAAATTCTTACCATGTAAACTTGTAGCGCATCCATTCAGTCATTCCGTAGGTCATCCATTTTAGAGCTTGCCGTGTTTAGAGCCAGGAATGCCTTCCCTGCTTAATACTATTCAGAAACACTGGCCTACATTTACAAACTAAATGACTTTTTCTTTGTTACAGCTCCAGCTGTTGTGAAATGCTCTATATAAATCAAATATTGTAGAGTATTGTATTGTATTTCCAACAGACTCGTCTTTTCATTTTGCAGCGTTTCTCGCGGGCCCACTGCTTTCAAAACGTACACATGGAGGTTGTATTTATATATATATTTATATAAATATTTTTTTTGTGCGAACAAATTTCAGCCCCGATGTGTTGCCTCATCAGTCAAATTTGCACAAGGACATTCAGCACAGCTGATTATACTTGCACTGGCCGAGGTGACTTGAATTAACTTTGCAATGCGACAGTTCCCTTAATCAATCAGATTGCAAATTTGACCTCACTGGGCTGGAGTGCTGGCCCTCGATGATGTCAGTATTTTACCGTCCCCTGGTTGGCCAGAGCCAACATGGACTAGGAGAGTACGTCTGTCGCGTTCTGCACACATTCAACATTTGATAATCAGCATCTCTGGGAGGGTATGATGCATTTTACATTGTTTGACATTCAATTCTGAATGGTGCCAGATGATGTATGGGGCAGTTGATTGCTGTTATATTTTTGAATTGTGTTGTATGCATGTTGTTGTGTTAATATTCACAGGTGAATTAAATTAAGAAGGGTCAAGTATCAAATTCACAGCCCACCGCTGGTCAACACTGTGCACTATCATCCATTATTTATTTGTATTGAACTGGAGAGGGGAGCCCTCTAATCTCGTTGCACACTTGAGTACAATGACAATAAAGGGATTTCTAATTCTAATTCTAATTTCACAGTTCAAGACTGTGGTGAAAACAACAATTCAGAACATTTACATTATCTCATCTCATGACAAATATATGTTTTGTATGCGTTCGTTGAGATTTCATTATCGTTTTTTCTTTTCTGAGATTTTACGTCACCCATACATTTTGCACGGATGAGCATACAACTCCAGAGATTTCACCATAGTCAAGGAAATCCATCAGAAAATGTTGTCAAACGGCCATCTTTATGCACTACCAGTATTTGTTTTGTCTTTGTTTGAGCTACATTTCCAAAGCAAAATGTTATAAAATCCTGCAAAAATGTAATTTAGGTAATATATTTGAAGCTTTTTCATGATATAATCATCCAAAATAGCGTAATCAGAAACGGCACATATACCAATGAAAAAATGAGATGTTACACTTGCTCCTTCTTTGTAATCTTTAGGATTACAAACGCATGAGCCTGAACAAACAACCGTGACAACGCCACAGAGCACAGTTGCGCTTAAGATACAAGAGCCATACATGCGACACCTCGCCAATCACACAGCAGATACCAAACATGGTCACGGGCAATGCGGCTTATTTGCTTCAACAGTGTTTGTCAACATGCGCACGCTTTTTAATTAAAAAGTGAAAAATGACAAGAAGTACAAATGCTTGAGTTAGAAGACATAAAATTGAAGGGGATGCAATTTCTGTTGAAATTGCTTGCGAATCCTGAAAAGCTGGTGTTGAACTCAAATGCTGAGGACTTAATTGAATTGTGGAAATGTAGAACGTGAGCCTTGCTGGGATGGGTTGAAGTGACAAGAAATGCGGGAAGAGGTAAGCATTTGAAATGTTTCTTCATGTGTAAATTGTGTTGTGAAAATGTTCAACGTTTGGCAATGTGATAAATAGTTCCCAAGATGCCCTCAATGTGCTGAATAATTTGAAATCCGAGAATGGAAATGTGCAAAATGTCTGGATTGATCTGGAAATATGAAAAATGTGTGAATTTGGACAATGTGCTCCAAAGATGCCCTGAATGAGTTGAACGGTTTGAATTTGGTTTGAATCAGTAGAGGAATATGCTGTGAAAAATGTTGGGGTGACTTCAATTTGGAACACATCTCCATTTATTTGATTTCATTTTTTTTAAATCGTTGTAAAAGTAGGAACTTTGGGAATGTAGAAAATCCTAATTCAGATAAATATTCTAAAGTTGAATGGTGAAGAAAAGCGGAAGGAGTAGAATAGCAAAATATTGCAACACAGTAATAAGTAAATATCTATTTTCTGAGGTGCAAAACAATGTGTTAATGCTCTTGAGCATTCACACAATAAAAGTGTAAGCATACGTAAAGGAAAGTCTAGAACGGGCTCTTACCATGCACTGGCGTGTCCAGAGAGACGAATCCGAGTAGTAGTAGTAGTAGTAGTAGCAGCGCAGTGCTGTGGCTCCACAGGCAGAGAAGCAGCCTTCCTCCCCACACTGGCATGGTCAGAGTGGGCCCGGCGCTCCGCTCTACTGCCCCTCCACGCTTGCTTGACACTCTTCACACACTGCCTCCCTCTCCTTTCTTGTCGAGTCCGGAGGACGAGAGGGGTAGGTGGGGGTTTTGAAGAGAATTGTCAGAGCAGTACTTCCGTATTGCCGCAATGTGACAAAGTCCACGCCAAACGCGGCACCTCCACCACCGGCGACGGCAGCAGGTCTAGTGGCTCGTCCTCCAACCTGAGCTGACAGTAGCACAGAGAGAGAGAGGGAAAGAGAGAGAGAGAGAGGGTTTACTAGTCCATGAAGGAGGTAGCCTGGGACACATATGGAGGGAGGCAGCAGAGTTTGTGGGGGGGTTACAAGGGGGATCCGTGGGAGGAAAAGAAACGGGGGCAGGGATCAGACAGGAGAAAGACCAGGTTTAGTGCCAAAGGGGAAAAGAGGGGTGCTGTTGGGGGTGTATGTATATATGTAATAGAAAACAGTAGGAGCTGACTTAGGGTGTACAGATACGACTAGACCATTCCAACCGTGACAGACTTGACTTGGATTCCTGTGAATTATTCAGAGTCGGCTTGTTTATTTGGATTGTTGAATTTAGTGATTATCATTTAGAAACGGTGAGAGGCGTCATCGCGTAATGAGATGACACAAACGAGTGCCCCTGGCATGCCGTGCACAATTTTAGACTGTGGAACCTTGATAAAACAAATGGGACGATAAAGCCACCTGTGGACTTTTTTTGCCTGTGGGCTGGGCAAGGAACAGTTACATGTCTAATTTGCACGTAACATTGCAACTTTTTGACACATAAGATTTCTTTCTTGAATGTTCAATGACAAGACCACATACCCTCCCTTCTGACAAGAAAAGAGATTCAGGAACTTAAGCCAAATTCATATAATGTTGACGGCAACACTCAAGAGGGTCACATTAACGTGGCACTCAACGTGTCCTTGAGGCCAAAGTTATTACTTTCGATTCAGTCAACGGGCAATGTTGGATAATGTCATGAGCACAAAGTATTTTTCTGATATTGTGTATTACTTAAATAAACAAGTTTAGCACAGTATATTATCAACACTTTCAAAGTTATGGTGCCCATTTCTACGTTAGGTAGGCACGTCCAAATATCTCGACATTAGTAAGAGCAGATTTTTTTATTTTTTTTTTTTAGCAAACAAGCGGTCACGCTGATTGTTGCCTTGATGCTAAACAGAAGTGACTAAGAAGCTTTGTTTTCATGCTAATCATTCTCGTTTGTGGCCGCCGCCCCTGACGAACATTTCTTTTCTTTCTCACACTGGTTAGCGTTGTTCATTAGCCGCGAACAAAAGAGCCGCTCTCCGCGATGAGAGGAAAAATCACTGCGTAAATATACAAGAGGTTTGCTCATTCAAGCGCCCTTTCCCACATTAAAATTGGACCTTGACTGAAATTACAGCAAAGGTGTTGTTGTGCTATCACCCGTGTATCCTTTTGGGTCAACCATGACGGTGATCTGAGCCACACGGAGGGTGTCTGGCCAATCGTGAGCCATGTTAATTAATTGGTTTGGTCACTGGTGAACTCGGAGCAGTGTCAAGAGAATCAGGTCCAGACATGTCCTGGGCGGCAAGGCGGAATGACCTCGGGATAACAAAGTCATCAAGTACGTGCTCCACATCCTTTCTTTAATGAGCACAGACTAGAAACTGAAGCACATATTACAACTGTTTCCCCTCCCACTGATAACTTCACACTCGAAGATTTAGCAACTAACTGCAGGTGACTTCTCATAGTTGACGCTAGACAGTTTAACACCTACATACTTTTTGGGGCACATTAGACAGCATTAAAAATAACATCCGAATGCTCATACCGTACATACTAAACATAAGAAACAGAAGTCATATAGGGGTCAGAGGGAGACACATTTTTACATCATTACCTGTAGTCGGGTTTGATTTGAACTAAAGTGAACAAACGTTAACATTCTGACATTCAGCAAGATATTTTTCAGTCAGCATGACAACATTCCTCTAATGAGAAAAGGATAAAATGAGAATAAAAAGAGGTGGTGGTGGGGGGGGGGTCCATAGCTGTCAATGAATTGGGACCACTTTCTAATCCCCATTACAGGCGGAGTAAAATGATTTACAGGCGGGGTGGTTGAACACCTCTGGTGGCACAGCGGCACATCAGCTAATCTGAGCCCTTTCATGGAAGTGGTCCTTTATACTAAATAGAACTTTAACATAATCTGCTTTAAGGTTGTCCATTCATACCGACTCACTGCAGCATTTACAGATCAATCCTTTTTGCCTCAATGGAGCGAGATAGAGACATGCTGAACATTGGAGAGCTACAGAAATTTGTTGTGTAGAGGAACACAATGGGCTATCCTCTATGAGCATGTGTAGTCACTTGCAGAATATTTCTAGTTGTTCTATTTATCTCTAATTTGCAAGAGTAGCAATCACATTCAGTACATGGCACTAGGGATGTGCGATATGGCCATTATTGATAACGCAGGATGAATTGAATCAATTTTGGGACCTCAACGGGAATGGACTTATTACAATGTCAACTTTAATTGTAAAAAATTAGAATGCAAGTTCATAGTTGTTTATCCTCCGCTACAATCCAGTTTAGACTGCTCTACATTTCAAGTGAGTTGAACAGTTACCGTGGTATTACCGTCTTCCCTAGTTGTCTCATTTTGCTGGTGTGGGTCGCATGCACGTACCCCCCATTCTTCTTTAGTGATAACGATACTTATTGTTTTGCAGCGATAACTAGTGCACCACAATCCAAGCAGAGCAAGTTAGCTTAGCATTCCCTCCTCAGTTTGATAACAGTGAGAAAAGCAAAGAGGATGCATGACTGTTCAATGTGGAAGAGCCAATTCATTTATTTCTTTATTTTACCAAGGAGTCATCCTCAACTTTTCGGAAATTCAAATGTCGCAGGGGATCATGGAAGGCATCACACATTGATATGTACATTGCACACACTTGTCTGATTGTGCCAGGGATTTTTACGACTGTGGATTGAGCCTAGCTGTTTCCTTCATCTTGATTATGCAATGATTATGCATGAATAAACGGCCAGAGTAACAATTTCATATTCATACATGTGCCTCACTGAGATTTCTTTTTGATTGTTCACAGAAACTGTCGTTAGACTAAATAAAATTAGTCAGTCTTGCAACTTTTTTTTTTTTTTGCCACTACCAAATCCCCAGACAGGAAATTGGGGAGAGAAATGAGGGATAACGTCAGAAGCAGCCACGATGATGATGATGATGATGATGACGATGATGAAGCCGTAGCCGACGGAGAGAAGAGAAAAATAACAAGTAGGCAGGGTTCACCTTTGAGCCCGTTGCTGATTTGTTCTTAAGTGACCTTTCAACTCTGGAAGAGAGGAAAAACACACTGAGGCATCAGTGGAGGATTTTGTTCTCAGGATGAAAGTTGACAGTTGGAAGAGAGGAGACAGAAGTTGAAAATATATGAGCACATTGTTAAAATTACGCATGGGAGCACTTGGTTTTCTACTTCGCAGGAAACTGGAACAAAACCGGCCGCATTGAACGCAATTAGACGTGAACAAACAACGACGATCTCTTGAATTTAGCTGTTAGCTACAGAATGGAGACCAGTTTAAACTACAGCAACCACTACAGCAAAGTGAAGACTATTGAGTGTAACAGTGATGTGAAGGATAAAATAACTTTAGCCAGCCTGATTTATGGGTGGCATATTTTTTTTTTGCGACAATACACAAAATAAATAATAAATCCTAAAACAAAAAGATAAAATAAAATAGAAATATAAAATATCTCAAATGTATACATATTTGTTAAATTTATAAAAGCTTGGCAAAATTAAATAATGAAATAATGACAATATAATTAAAATAAAAAGATGAACAAAATGCAATTTAAAGATTGAATGCAATATTTTTAAATTGAATGTAAAAATATTAAATATAGCAAAATATAAAATACTCCAAAATTCTAATTACGTTGTTTTTTTGTTTTATAAAAACATTAAGAAAAACAATACTAAATGCAAATGTAGGATGCAAAAAAGATAACCACAATCAAAAAAAATCCCCAAATATTTAGAACATTTATAAAAAAAAATAAATGAAAAAATATATAGCGCTAAAATCACTCAAAACAATCCCGATGCCAAGAAACATTTCTATTTTCACAACTAATACCCGTTGAAGCAATAATAAAAACTGTCATTCAAAGGGACTGTAAATGACGTTGACGTCGTTTGCCATCACACCACCCCCGCCCATCACCAGCACGCACACAAACACACATGCCACTCAAAAACAAACTTGGGTGTCAGTCCATTTAATGAGGACTTAATATACTGCAAATGTTTGGTTTTTTTTTATGGTTTTTTTTTTACTGCTTGTTTTGTCATTGTGAAACCATTCACTGGATCACTTTACAGCCCACAATAAAAACGTTGACTTGGATAGCAGGAGTCCAGGCGAGGCCCAACAAAATGAGCAGTGTGATCGTGATATCATAAATATTGACCTCAATTGCGATGTAGCATGCTTCCTGCCCTTAAATCAATCGTAAGCCGATATTTTCTATAGGATTTCAATGACACAACGATCATATTACGGTAATTGGGACCGGGGCCCTTCGTGAAAAGTCAAAAACCGTGAAGTAGAGGTTGACTTTTTGTTAGTATTATTATTATTATTATTATTTTAATTTTTTATTTTGGGAGGGGATTTACATCTCTATTACGCCGTTGCGAGACACGGTGCCCAACCTGGTCAATATTTGTTATGTCAAATTCCACATTCAAATGCAAAATGAAGAATCAATACCAAGCTGCAGCCTGTGAGAGGACCATGATCTACAAGCCAATGTTCCGTCGTAATCGCCTGGCAGAAAGTTTCCTAGTACCGACGTAAAATTTTTTATTTTTATTCTACCTCAACTAGAATTCCGTGGTGCATTTTAGCCAAAGGTCCTTGTTGATGTTATTATGCAAAGCGAAACTTAAGCCATGATTACTTCCGGCGACAGCGCTGCTTCTTTACATTGTTGCCGGAAGTAATCACGTTTTAACTAACTAACTGAATGGCATATTTGAATAACATTGTGAGTTCCAAACAGCACATTGTTCAGAAATGTCGTTCGTTTATCAAACAAGACTGGTGTGATACAACAAGGAAGAAGATGTGTCATAACAGCCAATCAGATAATGGGATGAATCCACTTGCGCTCTCACTGGTGGATCTTGTGCCGGGAACCAATCATGCGTCTTGTATGAGTGCACGTGGGTATGAGTCAACTCATCTCTTTGAACAAAAAGTAAGTGACGAGTGAAAACTGTACTTCCCCAAAGAGAGACATAAATGTACATTTTAGGCTCAACTACATTTTAAGTCTTTGTTGTCAATCAAAGTGCAGCATCTTCCACAAATACATTCATACACGATACAGATTGTATTTCCCCCAGGGCAGAAGCCAAATGAATGGAGGGCCCTCACGTAAAGAAGCGCGGAGTTCAGGGGCCAATAGGCTGGAATGTTAGCAATTTGAAACAGCAACAGTGGACAGAAGAAGAAGTTTAGTGAGTGGGAGCTCTGTGAACGCCGCCTCCTTCTCTGATTCATACTTTTCCTAACAGCCTGGCAAAGAATGGAGGCGAGCACAAGCTGTGGCCACCCACCTTCCATTTTGTGTTCCATCAAAGTGCATTGGAGCTCAGCAATTGTGTGCAAAAACCTTGAAAATCGTGACTAAAAGGGCAGGGTCTGAAACATGAATCAATGGTGGAAAGAAAATATGCAAGATTCAGATCACGGCTTAGTGAATGGGGCATTAAGAACATTCGGATACATTCTTACATCCAGTTAAATAAGCTTTTTTCTTAAAGAGGAAATGCTATTACATATGAATTTGCGCCACTCTGAAATTTACCACTCAGGATGACCACACTACCATTATTAGTTACGATTATCGTGATTATTTGTAGCAGTAGTATTGTTAATAAAAAAAATAATTAAAAAAAAAAAATCAATGATAAAGTAATAAAGGAAATAGCTTCCTTCACCGCTGAGCAATTAGCTTAACACAAACATGGAAACGTGAGAACATTCAGAAAAAATATACCAGTAACACTTTATCAGAAGAATTGATCAAAGGAATTTGAATCACTGTAGTATTTTGCTTTTGCTTACTTAGAAGTTCACCATGAATAATCTAGGCACCTTCTGCAGAACAGATATGTATCTGTAAATCTGATGTTTAGGTTAGGTTTTAAAGAAAAAGTGCTTTGGAGTAAAAAAAAAATGATAGTAATAATTATAATAATTGTTCATAGTGAGAAAACGCATTTGTACAAATAAAAGGACGTAGTGGTGCGTATGTCTGCCTCACAGTTAAGAGATTCTGAATTCCAACCCCCACTTCATTGAAAACATTCGAAAAAAAAAATAACAGGGAAAATAGATTTGATAAACAAACAAATTGAGTAACCTGCTTGGTCATGGAGCCAATTGATGCTGTAAAAATATAACTATAAAACCGTTTGCTGGAAAATCACAATATAACAGGAGCACAAAAGAATGGTGAATAGTGTCCAGTATATAACTGAGCTTTCACTGTAGTCAATAGTAATGTGTCACCTCGTCACACTCGGTTTAAGAATACTGGTTTAAGAGCACTACTGGGATGACTTAGATTATCCAGTCTCCCACAAGTAAGGGAGGACCTCATGAAGAAGGAAGCTCATAAAAGATCCACACACGCCTCCCTATGACAACTGCCTGCTTGGCCAGGCATAGCGTTGCCGGAATAAAAACCTTTGTGAATGCGCGACATTGCTCTTTACTCGCCATCATCTCTTTCTTTCTCGCACCTGCCAAGCACAATGGCGCTTTCGGGTGAATTATCTTGGCCGTGCGTCCTTACCACCTGTTTTGTAGATTTGGGGGATTTAGGTCCAGCATCATATGGTAATGTCACACCACTTTTTTCCCCCGATGTATCCTAAACGACATCCCAGTTTCTTTTTTAGGAAAAATAAACCTCTAAAGTTAACTTTGTGTTAAGTGTTAATGTGCATATTTGTTTGTGTACAAGTTGGTGACAGTGTGTCGTTTAGGCTGGCATGCTAGCTAAGACTATTGTTGCGATAGTTTTTTTTGTCTGTTGAATAACTTAACTACTGAATACATACTAGATGCATGGCGTAGATGCTTCATGGTCCTCTCTGCCAGAGCTCAGACTTCATCTGTGTGGGTTGCATGATTATTGCTTAAATACAGTGTTCCCCCAATAGCACCCATGATAACCATAGACTCAAAAAGGCTAATTGAAAAATATAAATTTAAAAACATTTAAGTTGTGATACTAAAGATCTGTAAATCAAATAGACAAAGTCTTCATATACATTACATATATTATTTTTTATTTTCGCATTAGGTTAGCAAGAATTCTAATTTACTCTTATCATCGCTTTCCAAATATTTCAAAGACAACCAAACAAAAAAAAAAATCTACATTAAATTGGGTGCTTTGGGAATTAAAAATAAAAATACACCTTACATTTGGACATACATTCAAAATTAACGTTGGAATATTTTACAAGGCTAAAGTCGGTATAGACCTTGAACAAACAATATTACTTTTAGCCAAACTTTAGGAAGAATTTCAATTCTCTTTTAATGTTGCTATCCAAGAATAAAAGTTTTATTATGAGCTTGAAGTCATAATAGTCTGAGAGTAAAATTTCTTGTATTATCATTGGTTAGCAAGATTGCTATCGTTTTATTGTCGCTGGCAATATTTTCTTTACGGAACGAAAAAAGTTTTAATACTTTCTGGGATTAAAGTGCAAAGTCCGACAACAATAAACTTGCAATATTGTTACTTGTTTAGCAAGACCGCTAACACATCATTTGGAGAATGCTTCACAATATTATGAAGTTGTAACATCACAAGAATAAAGTTATTATTAACATTTATTGTTGACTTAATTTTTTATTCTTTTTTTTTTTTCCAAGAGAACTTGTCCGTGTTCAAATATTACTCGCAACTCTTGAAAGATAGGTAAGCACCAAAGCAGCAGCCTCAACGCGCTTCAAATTTGTAGTATGACCGCAACACAGGACGTTAACGTCACATCTCGAAAGTCAACATGGCCTGATCATTTCCACGTTCCAACAGGTTTGTATAAATACTGCGAACTAATATGATGCTTCCAGGATGGTCCACTCACGTTACAGATGTGGGTTCACCATTGCCACAATAGAGCTGCTATTCTCCCAATTACAAGCCAATGTCACATCGACAGGATTGTGACGCTGTTAGCCCGTGGTGACATTGTTACATATGGGAAGGAACGTGACAGAAATGGGGTTGGACAGGGGGAGGCGATGGGAGCAAAATAGGGTGTTGGAAGGGCGGCTGGCAAGGTTGGGGTGGGGGGGACCTGCACAGGGGTCCGCTAGGGGTGAGTGGCATAGAAGGATAAGAGCGTGGGGAGTTCACGGCCCAGCCAGGCCCTTTTCGCACTGCATAAACAAAGAGTTTACAGTGAGAAGGGGGCTCGGTACCCCTAACAAGCTGGGACCAACACACATAAATGCACGCACGCGCACACAAACACGGGCACACACAAACAAGGAGCATCACAACATTGTGGCGCCACCTGTCTCCTCTTCACCAATTAATGAGCTCCCGAGATTCTCCCAACAAGTGGCAATTAGCGGGGTGGCAGGAGGGCGAGGAGGAAGAGGGGAGGGATGGAATGAGGGAGAAAGGGTAGCCGGCATAATAGAAGAGAGAGAGAAGAGAGGAAAGCATATCCGTTCATCTAGAGGAGATTTTGAACATTTCCTCAAATTTAGACATAAGCCGTTTCTCAATTAGCGTTCTTGTTCAATCTTATGTCCTTATATCTCCTGAAGCGTCATCATCGGCCCAGGTCCCATTCCAATTCAATATCCAAGGAAGCACAGAATACCCAGATGTTGTTCTTGTCTGCAAGCTAAAACCAAGGCTGCATCGGTTGGTTACTGTAATTTGATTGCTTGTGTTTGTTAAAAGAAAAATGCATTGGCAGACGATTGTTTGTCTTTCCAATTTTACAGTTAGCATTAGCTGATGCCTATTCAAATCGGCAGGTTTTTGTTATTTTTGAGAGCGGACTTTATATTATATATTTATATTTCATTTTATTTTTCACATTTTGCATTTTGCTAGACTCAATTTGACTCAAACCTTGCCACATGCTCACTGTGCCAAAACACGATTGCCGATTAAATCGACCTACAGGGTCGCGGGAGGGTGCTGGAGCCTATCCCAGCTGACTACGGGCGAAAGGCGCATTACACCCTGAACTGGTCGCCAGCCATTCACAGGGCAGACATACATACATACATATACATATATACATATATATATATATATATATATATATATATATATATATATATATATATATATATATAAATAATTTTATTATTATTATTATAAACATCCTATTTTGCATTGAAAAAGCTTTTAAAAATTGCACCTAAAGACATCAGAAAACTGCAATCAATCTTTGCCACAATTAATGTGGACATCTTTACTTTTGCCCACAACAATCTTGGAAAATATCACATTGATTGCACCAATATTTTGGAACATATTTTGGACATATAACATCTCTCGCCATGTGTTCTAATGTCAAAAATGCTAATATCCATAAACTAAGGTATTGTGATGACCATTTGGTTATTTTCTGAGATTTATGTGGGAATGAGCAGAGATGTATGTAAACCTTGGTGACAATTGATAACAGTTTTCTGGAGGTCACATTTGCAGCACCTTGGTCAGGACCAAATCTGAAACTGCCATTGTTCTGCCACAGCGTTCTTGGCGCAGAGCCAGCATTTATACTTTGCCATGTGTGGCTTATGGCAACCAGGGACAGAAACTTTGTGGGTGGTGTTTGTGCTGGTATGTCAGGAGCGCAATATTCTTTGAGAATAGTACGTTAAAACAGAGCGAACTGCCGGTGCAAATGAAGTGCAATGGAAAATTCTATCAACGGCCGCAGTTCATTAATTGTGAATTCAACCCTGAGTTTTATACATTGAGAAGGAACGTGAGCAAGTTTGTGACGCGCAGTTCAAAAGCGCACCTTAATGTGCTTCTTTTTGTGTCGCCGTGTACAAACAGACACGTAACGGGACACGCTTGCTTTAAAAGCAGCTACACAGGCTGCACAAAAGCTTACAAGCCAGTGTGCGTCTCCACACAGACATGCACATACACACAGGGCAGGTGTGGGGTGAGCGTCGAGGTCGCAAGCTTCGCTCCAACTCCCAAATATAGAGCGACCACTGTGAGGATGCGGGAAAAGCTTCTCCAATAACCACTGTGAGACATACACAACCAAACAGACGGATATGTGGAGAACAACAGCATCAAAATGCATGGAAATGATTGGGTATATAATTGAAACAGATGCACGAGCATGTTATTAACCTAACGTGTCATTAAGATCTCTATCATCCTGCAATCTGTAAGCATGATGGCTCATTTCCTCAACCCCACCCCCATTCATCTACTATTTCCCCTTCCCTTTCTTCAAGTCTATAAGAAGATACTTGTGACAGTGTCCATTCAGCGGGGAACAGAGGGGCCTTCTGCAGCTG
>NC_142391.1:24563914-24693914 GCF_059441095.1 Idiotropiscis lumnitzeri | reverse complement strand
TCCACATTCAAAGCATGTAGCTATTCTTTATACGGTTTTCTGTTGGGGTGCATTGATGCTAAAATAATAAGTAAAGCATCCATTCAACACAGCCAGCGGAAGATAATTGCGTTCAATCCTGAGAGCATTTCCCCACTGGGTCACATTCGTGGTTCAGTATTTGACGTCAAAACGATGACTTCATGTGATGTTTTGTTTAGGCAGAGACCGTTCAGTATGCCAACAACTGCACACTTTATTGGACCTCATCAACAGACAGTGAGCTGGTCCACTCCCACTTCTACTAAAATAACAAGAAAACATTTAAACAAACATAAACTGGCAGGTTTAGTGCGAAAACACACGTACCCACACTTGATTAATTTCGCACAACATTTGCTTTTATGGCCACCTTATAAACTACTCTTACACCCTTCTGCGTGCGTGCGCGTGCGTGCACACGCGTATCTGTGTGCGTGTGTGCCTGAGAGACATTTTTCTGCGTCTGTTATAACCCACACTGTCGGACAAAGAGGTCAATTCATACTTTGGGTGCTAAAAATGCCAAGTTGCCTGTAAATCTAGAAGTGAAAAAAAGGTGACATTGATGTCTGAAAATGAAGAATGACAAATATGCAGTTGGAAGGGGTGGGGGCTCCATGGTACAATGCAATCGGGTCAAGTGGACTTCCAATTTGTTCTAATTGAACAAGAATTTGTTTTTAAATGTCCCATAGGAAATCATGTCAAGTGAATTCATGTGTTCCAGGCTTAAAATGTTGCCAGCATTTCACGTGCATTAACTAGACAAGGCAATGTTGTGTCACACAAGCATAAAAATAAAAATAACACTAAAAAACACAACACCGTGTAATCAAATGACATCAAATTAAACTAAATCACATATCACATTATTTCTTATTGAAAAAAAAGTGTTTAATTACCCAAAACAGTGGGTCGCATAATACATACTAAAGGAAAAACTATTGTAAAACAGACAAATGTTCTGCCTGTACTTCAGATATTTATTGTTGTAAGTGTTAAGGGAGCAAAAGACAAGTAATTTAATTTATTTATTCTTTTATTTATTTTTTTTTTTATCAGCCAATTAATTGGTTTTCGGAATTGAATTCTGCTAAATTTCGGAATCAGATTTTCTCGGGTTATATGTTATAATTAGCAATCAATGTTATTCATTTGATTTCTCATTATAATTTACATTCTTGGCAAATGACAATTGTCCTATCATGGTGAGCTACTTCTAGAACAAGCCTGTGGGCACCACGATGGTGACCCCTCCTGGACTAGAGTATGTTGGGATTGGTGGATAGACCCATGACACTCCCGTATATAAAACAGAAGCTCAGAGAAGGAATCTTGGAACAACCACTGTGTAAGACGCTTTTACTGTATAGTTGTTGTTCCTACTTGCAAAAATATTCAATCATCGGTTGGTTCATCCAGGTTTCCTCAATCCTATTTTCGGCAAATATATTAAATATATTACCTCTAACACGCTAACCATTAATGTACTGTACTACAGCCCATCCTATATAAACCTTGATGATCGATGCATCACTGACACACATTTTTCAGATCCTGAAGTCTGTCTTTGGTCATCTAAAATATATTTTCTAACAGCGGAGGGATCTATTTAAAAAAAAAGGGAAAAAAAGAAAAAAAAAAGAAAAGGGGAACAGGTACTATTCTTGTCTCTCCTGGCAACGTATGGTCATTATTAACGGGCAAAAATAGTCTGAGTGTGCTTTATGTTTGATCTGAGGCATGTCGGAAGAAAAAAAGAGAAGGAGGTGTCAGTTTCCCCGTCTGTCGGTCAGGTATCAAAAGCAGAGAGCCCGGCGCTGCGCCTCATGCTTTGGCTCTTCCGAAAAGGATCAGTGAGGAGGCTTACCTTCCAAATCCCTTCTTTCACTCAGCTGCTACAGTGTCATTGCTCTCCGCCTCGCTGCCGTTGAAAACACTGACAGGTAAGATGGTGCCTGCAACGAAGAGGAAATTAAGAATAAGAAGAGCCAAATATTGGCTGCTAAGGATGTGGAAGGAGATACAAGAAGGGCAGGAAATAACTGTTCCACATTCAAACGTTTTTTTAACTGTACAGGCAATGTTTGCAGTCCCAGTTCAACATTCTATATTTTATGACCCCCAAAAAATGACATTTTAATTTCATATATACAAATACCGTGTTCTCCCACTATATTATGGTTTATCATTCACGCCCCCGCTAAATCGCGTTTTCTTAATGCCATCTTTTTATGTGGTCTCTTTTTCGAGTGTTCTGGAACATAAGTATTGGTAATTCCATCCAACCATTTTCTATATAGAGCTTGATGCATACTGGCGGCCAACACCCCTGCAACTAATTCCTCATTTTTAACTTGGCATGCACTGATCAAACATACCCACCAACTATTTACCACAAATTGCCAAACAAGGCCAAAAACCACCCACCTTGCACACTCTGCACTGCTTCAGCAAGACAGATACCCCATACACGGTTTGGGTAAATTAAAAAAAAAAAAATGGGGAACAAATCTGCGATGTTTGTCAACAGGCGAACGTGTGAACAGAATGTTGCTTCATGGAGACGATGAGTCATGTGGCCTACTGCTCTCAGCCACACGCGAGCTGCCCACCCACTTGTAATTAAAAAAAAAAAAACTCATTGAAGACCACACTCTTCAATCAAAAATTTACACAGGCACTCCAAGATAAAAAAAAAATAAATAATAATAATATATATATATATACACAGAGAAGCTAAACTCAACCTCTGAGTCTGGATATGTATTTGAAAAAATAAGAACAGAACACCCTGCAACTCTAACTCATTCGCTGCCATTGACGGATATAGACGTAAAAAAAAATACATTCATCTTACCTGGGATGGCAGTGAATGAGTTAATCTGCACCAAAGTGATTTAACAGTAGGGCTAATTTAAATAATAACCATCCAAACACAGAGTATTTCAGACAATGACTTAGCAGCTAAACGGGGTGAAGGTCCTAAGCAAAAGAGTCCCTTTCCAGCAGCAACCGAAGTACTTTCAGATCAAGGCCAAAAGGTTAGCAGCAACGCAGATTCAGGTTAGTAAGTAGTGTTATAAGCGTTATCTTCTGAAAACTGACACATACCCAAATGTTCAGTTAAGATGTGTCGAACATTTATGGCTATGTCATTCGTCACACCCTTTCATTAATTGTCCAGTGCAATTCAGGGGCTTGATGAAGTATGAGTATCAACATTCCTTTTGTGTATTTTAACACAAAACAAATACCATCAGAAAATGTGCACAAAATAGGGTTATTTATTGCAGTGTCTAAGTATGTAAGTGCATGTGCATTTATGAGGTTGTGGTCCTGTTTCGGGGCAGTGTGACGTCAGTGAGACTGTGTGTGAGTGTTTGGGTGAGAGCTGTGGTTGACAACAGCTCCTGCCCGAGTGGGCTCATTGTGTTTGTGTTGTTCTCTTCCCCCAGTGTTTTAATACAAAGCATCGTCAACTGCGGCTCTCTTTTCCCACATACGACGACGTATACTGTAACAAAACAACAATGAACTTTGGCGACCACCAGCGTACATAATCAACAAGCAAAGGATGAGAGAACAGGGTTCCCATTTGTTTTGAAGCATTATTCATATCAAGTAAAATCACTAAACTTTGTTGCTTGAATGTAAAAATTCATTAATCAAGATGAAAAGATGACTTGGCTTCTTGAGAATATTACATATACTGCAATTACCTGGAGGCCCGTATGGAAGAATGCACGTTGGACTAATTGAAAATTCAAAGAGTTTCGTGATGTGGAACACAGTGAGTTTTCTTATATTGTTCTTTAATGAATAAAGTTCCCACAGAATATTGAATCAAACGATGCTGATAACGATGTCTGCCGCTTTGAATTCTCCTCTCATTAACTCTTTTCAACTTCACCGAACGCACACAAGCGTAAAGACATTTACATATTGGTTGATTTTTTTTTTTATTTATGTTATTGCCACAATTTATGTCTAAAATGCAACTTTCTGAGGAAGCGGTGTGCGTTTGTCAGCAGGAAAACATACTTTGAGGACAGAGAAAGAGTTGTTAGTAGGGCGGCGTGCTAACAAGTCTAATGGGGCTGAGTTTGCAAACAAAAAAAATAAATAACCTGTCATATAGGCTATAAATGTCTGTATTGCAGCATGTAAATAACATTAGCTTAGCCCACTCAGTTGTTGATTACAGAGCAATTGAAAGGCATCCTGTTTGTAAGCTATTAGCCCGGTTAGCCACTAACAACTGTCCCATGCTTTCGTTATCACAGGCAGAGTGTTTTGCTGAAGCATTTCTAAGCTTACAGGTAGTTGAGTGAGAGATCATGAGAAAAGGCAAGTCTTTGACACGCTGACATCCGGATACTTTTCATTGGTCACCTTGCAGACGTGTGAAGTGCAGGAAGGAGTCATGATCAGGTTGTGTGTGCGCGTGTTTGCAATTTTAAGAGGTGAGCGAGATAGAAAGCGGCAGCCAAAGGATGTGACTCATTACAACCTCCATAGACTTTCACTTTGAGACTTTTCCATCAGGCAAATTCAAGCAAGGAGATAATCTGTTTACTGAGGTAGCAGCAGGTTGTCCAATTTGACGCAGCCAGGTTGTCACTGGTTGTTTGCAAAGTCAACTAATCACTTCAATTACATGAGTAGCGCCGATATAACCCAGGACAGAGTTGTCTTCGCTTTTCAGTGCAGAGGTGTCAAACTCATTTTTGTGGACGGGCCACATCGTAGTTATGCTTTCCCTCAGAGGGCCATTATAACTATGAACCCATATAAATGTATGATCACCTTATGTTATCACACACACACACACACACACACCCAATGTGTGTATTCATAAGAAAGAAAAGCCAGTTTTGAACTCAGAAGCCAGTCAATAATTGTTTCTTTAACAACTCAAGACAATCTTGGCTGGTTGATTCATTTGTTCAGGCTTGTTTTTATAGCAACATCCCTGATACAACTCTTCAATTAATTTTAAAAGGAGCGGTTTGGGAACAAATTAATGGAAATATCTCATATCTCGATGTTGTTAAAAGAAGAAAATGTGCTAGAAACAGGGAGTTGACGCTCATGATTTGCCCTTTGTGGGCCACATAAAATGTGGTCGCCGGCCAAATCTGGCCTTGAGTTTGACACCTGTGTTTTAGTGATTTTTTTTAATCGTCTGATTGGTCTTTATGCAACAGTTTACATATGACTTATTTCCAGTATTCATAGTTCTGTGGAATTTAAAATTGTACACAGATAATAGTTACATATCTGGCGATTTAATAACCGGCCCCAACAAGTTTGACAATCCTGCTTTAAAGAGTGCTCGAATCTAAAGGTTCCCCTGTGGATTATATATTTTTTTCTATTTTTGAAGGCTCAATTTCATTTCAGGGTAATAGTCCTTCGACGGCTTTGCCGATCAAAGAAACTGCAGTCCACATTTCTCCTCAAAATAATTAGACTTCAGTTCTTCCCTCCAAAAAGCAGCCTCCAGAGGTTGGGTGAAATAGTGTCAGAGCAGAAATCACATGCTCCTCTGCAAAATTGTGTTCCCGTGTCTCAAATCAGTGAGAATGAAAAATGTTTTCCCAGCATAAATCAAATTAATCGTTGAGGGATTTCCAGTGGCCTTTCTGTCAATGTTTGAACTCAACATTGTGTAAGTGTGTTAATGCTTACAGCCAAAATGATATAGAGGAGACACGCAAGTATATACTGAGGACAAAGTGGCTAATTTGCAAATACTATATTTAATTGAAATACTGAACCCTGACATAGCTAAAAGCTGAAACAGCTAACTGCAGTTTAGAGTCACTGTGTTTCACGCGACCTATGGAGCTGGATATTGTAATAAAAGCAGGATTCAGATTTTTTTTTTTCAGTTGGTAATTTCTAGATTTACAAATTTATAGAGTTTTGGCCTCAAGCTCAGTCATTATCCTTCTCCACGCTGAGTTGCTGTCATCCCCCTGCTCTAATACTATAAGTTCTCCTCTGATTGGCATTTCCTGAAAAAAAAAAATTATTTATTTTTTTAAATGTCCGGGTCGCTCGTTTGACCGCGTTATAAAGGTGCGCTGCGGTGCAATTGAGTGTGCGGGCTTGACATGTATTGAGGGAGGCCGCTGCCTAATCATTGTCAGATGGCGGACAGAGCCCTTGTGTCTGGAGACATTTATGAGGCCGGTCATAGCCTGGAGGTGGGGGGAAAAGGGTTTTTTAAAAAAAAATCCGCCCAATGAGCCTCCTTTGTTGTCTGAGAACATGGAAAGCAGAAAGTTAATGAACAATTTAATATGGACTGCAAAACCATACCTGTGCATGATTTTTTAGGAACGTATACCGTACTTAAACAATTATATACTATTGTATGAATAAGTCCTTTAGACTTGGAAAACCTGTCATCAAGCACAATGAAGTGCATTAATACAGATTATTTCCAATTAAGTGGCCTCTCGACATTTTATCACTTTGAACACTAACAATATTAAAAAATTAAATTTGTGATTAAAATGTACAAAGGCTATATAAAAAAATAATGATAAAGCTTACAGACCTCCGGTCAGGGATATCACACCTGCGAACATGAAGGATAATTAATTTTACACCTGACTTTTTGTCACATTTTCAAAAAGTGCCTGCAGGCGTTACAAGTGGCGGCGGTGCATCATCCATTGAATAATGAGGCACATAATTTCTTCTGTCTTCAGTTTCATTCATTAAATCGTTCGACACAACATCAGACCTACTGTATTTATCCTCTTAATATGGGGCAGTGGACAACTTTGCACCGCGATGTTTTTTTTTTTTTTAATCATTTGACAGAGGGATGCGTTTTGATACACTTCCTGTTATTACCCACACTGCCACGCAGTCTGACATTTAGTCAAGAGCACAGTTCTCAGATGACTCGTATTGTATTAAGTGCTCTTCAATGTAACGTGCTGGATGAGCCACATACACGTCACTGGAGACGATATATTCGTGATAAACAAGGCAGGTTAATTTCACGGTTAAAACATGACTTATTTCCCACATGGATCTCTATGTAATTCACGTGTCAGAAAAGTCCAGCTTGGTGCTAAAGAGCTATGTTGACGTGAGATGAGGAGCCTCATGTAGTGCT
Organism: Idiotropiscis lumnitzeri; assembly: GCF_059441095.1. Lineage (NCBI taxonomy): Eukaryota > Metazoa > Chordata > Actinopteri > Syngnathiformes > Syngnathidae > Idiotropiscis > Idiotropiscis lumnitzeri. The sequence goes on along the minus strand of NC_142391.1, from coordinate 24,686,752 downwards.
TTGCCGCCATCTTGTGGCAGTTATACACTTTTAGAGGGGGGCACATTTTGTGGCATTGCTCGGTTGCCTATAGATGTCACAAGATCGTGGCACAGCAAGCTCCTCAACTCGCTTCAAGAATAGCACCAAGACATCCAAAGATGGCACCAAAGCCATACTTTTAGACAAGGCTTTGACCTGCATGTTAGGGTCGGATATTGAACAAATTAATAAATTGTAATTAAATTACATTGTTTTAAGATGAGTGTATTTTGCAAACTCAATATTATTTGTTGTAATGTATTGCGATACATATACAGTATAATAAAGATACATTTGCACCGTTTGGCTCAAGGAATACATTGCTTTTCTAGTCCTTCACTAGTTTTAAAGATGCATTGCGGGAACCAAAACCTACAGTTTTGAGTTACACTATATGCCTACCTCCGGGCCTTCCAACCTTTACACTCGCATTTTCACCTCCACAGTGTCCACAATATTGCTTCATGGCGCTCCTCTCTCCCCTATGCAGACATGTGACTGTCATTAACAGCACCGCCTCACAAACACAACAACTCACTTAACCGGACGTTATTAAATGACTGCATACCGCAGATACAACTTCTTTGGCAACAAGAAGAATCAACCAAGCACATGCAAACCTCTACAACGGGTGCAGAACCGCCCACTGCCTCCCACCAGCCTTCCTTGTGCCCTCATGCCCCCATCTCTTGGACCCCATCTGTCCCCCACTTCCCTCCCTTCCATCCATCTCCAGTGCCCTGGAACTGAACAGTCACGGCTGTGTGCACCGTTGATTAGCTAGAACCTGAACCCGGGGGCAACGCCGGAGAGCTCAGTGTTCTTTGTGTGTGGAGTCACGGACAACCTGGCTTTACCCCTGTTTGCCATGACCTTATCATTTATTTATCTATGTATCACAAGAGGTGACACTCGTTTCTAAGATGCACTGTGTGTCACAGTTTTAAATAGAGGAAGTTGACGGATGGGAAGTTGGGGGGGTTCAAAGTGCATTTGGGGTGAGCTGCGGTGCAATGCAGACAATTCTATCTGTGGAAGGTAATCATGACGTGCGTGAAATCTCAACTCAACTTTATTTATGTCGCATAAAAAAAATAATAATAATAAATAAATAAAACATTGTTGCATACAGGTATACATTTTGGAAATATAGATTGAATGGAAACATCTTGCTGGTAATGTCGGGCTACATTTTATTGGGGTACTTTTTTTCCTTCTGGTGAAAGGAAGTTGAGTGGACACGCTTCAAGGGTTACGGCTCATAAAAGCATAGCCTCCAGCCTCATATTGTATATTAAAATGGCCGAGCCCGCGGCACCCATTTAGTTTAGCAGAAATGTGAACGTGGACTGGAAGGAACATTGACTGGCATAGATATAATAGGGTAGTCATGAATAATAAAGTATTGAGTTATAAATTGTGGTTCTTACTGTACTCTCTGTTTCAGTAATGCCCAAACGTTCTTGGGGGTGCAAAACTATTCAACATGCTCCCCGTTTTGTTTGGTTATGTTGTTTTCGTATTTTTAATCGCAAGGCAATCTGAAATTATAAATCACTGCCAATCATAAAGCGAGGACCCGCTATACTTATAATATATTATTCATGCAAATCAAGGTTATATCTTTATCGACAAATCCTAAAACCAGCACAGCAAATTTCACCAGGGAGGGGTTTGGTCCTAAAAAGAGAACTATTAAAATATGGTATGTGAAAAATTAATAAAGAAATATTTGTATTTTCTTAACATTGTTTGTTTACAAGATGTTCATGCTTTTGTAATTTCTCAATGAATAGTAAATGAATTATGGTGATGTGGCTATGTGATCCAAAAGTGTATTCAGCGCCATTCGAGTTTGGTGTCTTGCTGACTTTTACCCAAAATGAGGACATTAAGTACAGTAATCAGTGGTGGGAAAAAAATACAAATGCACTTTAAAGACAGCGGAAAATCTTGATCGTCTTTTTTTTATATTATTGTCTCTACTTCATTAAACTCACTACAGAGTGTAAATATGTTGTCACCTCTGAGCATTAACTATCTAACAATGACAAGATTAAGCAAATGATGCACATGCGACTCTGGGCTTTACACATCTGTTCGGCAGTGTTTCTCCACCATCATCAAATGGGATCTGGCAAAGCTAATTCCGCGTTGGGCATCTGGTCGAAGCTGCTTCTATAAATAGAATATCATCTAATTAGATCTGCCAGGCAACCTGGCACGATGCGATCGACAAGCCGCTTGGTGAAAGGCCCTCCATCTGTGTGGACGGACAGTACGAAATTACCAAGATATGATGTTGCATAACGTATGTCAATAAGGCCCTCCAATATGCATTATACAGTGGCACACTAAAGAGTCCCAGAAGCCTGTTTAATGCTAATTGTGAAAGATAGAAATGAATAAATCCGTTGGACACACAAATAAAGAAACAGCCCACTCCTGAGATTTGATTTTATATGCTTCGAAATTGATATAGCTGGGGTAAAATTTAATTTACATTAGTCAGACTTAATCACAGCGGAGAAATGATGAAGCACAATATGAATTTGTGACTCATGGTAAGTCGGTGCCCAAATGGAAATCAAGACGGATTCAACGATCGGCTATATATGGCGGCCGACAGGCGGTGAAACATATTCGTCAACAGGGGTGGCCATTGATGGGGCACACGGCGGACAATATGCACTGAAACAGATTCGTCAACTTGGTGGGGTGCTTAGTCTAATTTGGACGGCGGCAGACATGCGTCAATGCGTACCAATTGCGGCCTTGTATTGATCCTCACTTCAAGGCTTCAAAAAGAAATTTACTACTGTGCAACAATATCACCCAAAAACATGATCAGTGACCACTTCGTACAACACCTAACTGCTAGAAGATGGATTACCTCGGTCACAAAATACAACCTTTTCCACATTACAAATGCTGTGCAATGTACTAGCTTGTGCAGCGTATCAAGATTATCTGGTCCTCAGGACAAGAATGTACGCACAGTCGCCGCCGTGCTTAATGTTTTCACTTAATTAGGTGGTAGGTCACAGGTGACAAACTCTGGTCCTCAAGGGCAACTATTTTGCTTGTTTAAAATATTTCCTCCTCCAGCGGAGCGTGGTCTGCCAATTCCCAAACACAGTAAACTATACTTGCCCGGGCGCAAAAATGAAGATGCGCAGATTTTCCAAGCGCATGTGCGCTGACTATGAAAATAGAAGCCGAACGCTTCAGTACCAACTTTACAAGATGACAGTACTGTCCAAAAAGAGTTATGAGAATTGACAGGGAACATGCCCATTTACATAGAGGAAACCAAATATAGGCACAAGACACAAAATGTATGTTCTGCAGACTGACTAAGTTGGATGTAATTATGCCTTATACAATTTGTATGTGCAGGGATACATGTAAAAAAATGGCAGGGTATTGGTCCACAGCTCAACATTTAGCCAATCTTTTGATGGGAAAATATCAGAGAAGAGCCAAAAGTTTGCTCTCAAACATAACAACTAACTCAAAGCAACACTGTCAAGATTTGATGTTTCCATATAAAAACAATGTGCGGTCTTCCAAAAACAGGAGTAGCCAGGAGACATCAACAACATGAGATGAAGGTCCATTTGCTCCGAGGGAAATACTTATCCCGTCACTGACGAAACGGTACCTCAAAGAAGAGCCAGCAAGAACATTTGGGGTCCTCAAAGTTAGGTATGAAATTAGGCCCAAGTGGATCCAGATGCTTATCGTTCTTTTCACATTGGCCTCAGTCTTTTCTAATCCCCCTCTTCCCCTCTCAGGTCGCCGCTCATCACTCCATCACTCCCCTTTTTTTGTTCCCCAGAGCGTTCGGTGATTACTTTTGGTTTGGAATAAGCCAACCCAAACACTGGCAGAAGGTGAAAACCAGGAACAGCCTTTCAAGTTCAAAGCCAAACTGTGCGTCTTCTGTAAAAACCTAAATGTTATATGAAGGAAAAGTGCCCAGAAGAGGGAACAAATGTATTCTTGGGCTACCAATCTGCTACTACTTTAGGAAAAATGCATTTTTTTTGTCTCAAAATAATAGGCCCTTTGACATTTGACGTGGCAAAACAAAGCTACATTTTCGTGAAAAATACTCAAAAAATAATCCCGTTTTCGTGTAATTTTTAAATTATTTCCAAAAACTTTGAATAATACTTGTATATGCAACTTCTTTTGTAAAATACTTAAAAATACTCCCTTTTCTGTCAAACTTTGATTTTGGTGGTATTTCAAAATAAAATTCCCCAATGAGGTCACAATTATATTTTCATTCCAGAGTCTTTGGAACACATTGGTGGAATCCCAAGCAGATAAACGACCACTTTGGTTACTTTCACAAGATTTTTAGTTTAAACTATTGTAGAAAGAGAAAAAAAACAGGCCTCATGTGAAAAATATAAAATATACATATTTAAAAACGTTTTTCCTTGTAGTAGCACAACTAGGGTTCGATCCGATACATTAGTGTCACGGTTCAACATTTTTTCGATACAATTTTTTAAAATTTATAGTTTATTGAAGCTACTTACATTTGTTTAAACTCAAAAGCACACATTTCTTCATTTAATTAAATCTAGTTTAGCAACACCTGACTCGTTTTCTGCTGCGCGTACTTTGCAACATATTAAAAAAAAAACAGCACCATGAAAAAAAAAAGAATATTGTATGAATACAAAATAAATTACCTGAGAAATGACCCATCTTCCGTGGTGCATTCTAAGCAACAGATTACGGTATATTTGGCAAATAAACAGCTCCTTAACAAATGCAATTTAGACTATACTTATCTTGTGAAGTATATATTCAGCACCATTAACTTATTAAACAAAAACAGGACCTTGAACTTAAACTCTTGGGTTAAAGATATAGGCTATATATAATGTGTAAAAAAAATACTAAAATATTTATTAGAACATTTCTTTATTGTATATATTAAATTAAAAATATTTTTCTGCAATTCATATTTATCAGTCGAGTATACATAAAAAACAATTATCTTCCTTAATATCATATAATTTGAAACATCATTGTTTTTAAAATTTGAATCATTGTAACACAAACTCATCCAAATGCAGTAGTGTATCATCGTGGGTGCTGGACTGTATTTTCAGAAGAGGCAGAAAATAAACACTTTATCCCTTAAATAATTTTTTTAAACCACTGTACTTTGTATACAAATAAAGATGTACTGGAGTGCATTGTACAACTACAAAATACTTGAAACTAAATCAATAAAATAAAACAGATATAGTTGCGTTTGGGCGCACTCATTTCCATCCTCCGCAACTTCTTTAAGACTTTTCTGGTTAAATCATCAGTCGTGTGACTTTCGAGCAGCCGTGTCTTAATAACGTTGCATTTGATGTCCTACTCCGCAGTGACGTTAAGTGCCGTAACGGTCAGCTGGCGCAGCGGGGGCTGCTGAGAAAGCCGCTGCTATTTTGTCTCTCGTCTTGTTGTACAAATCAGGAATTGCAGTATTGGTATTGCAGTATTGGTGAAAAAGGTCCGCGCAGGAACCTTAGAACGTTCCACTCATTTTCACAATGAAGTGATGTCGGCGTAAATGTGACCATGTTTGTTGTACTTCCACCGACGTAGTTAGCATTGTGTGACACTTGCGACCTACTGTTGAAGTTGTAGTCCACGACACGCTTTCCGTCTGGTGCATACTTGAAAACTAAATTACTTCCAAACACTAGACGTGAAGTTTTGTGGAGCTTCTTCCGCTTCAGGTATGCTTTATAGCCATGTTGCAACCGCTAGCGAGCTTCTCGTGCAGCTTGAGCCAAAATGAATGTGGGAGGGGCAGTAACGCACAGTGAATGGATCTGTGCTCGCCAATCCAGAATATAAAAGGCGAAGTAGGCAGCGTCGCTCCTCATCGTCATAACATTTTGCGTTGTTCGATCCAGTGCGCACCGAACCGTGACCACTGTATCGAACGATTCAATACAGATACACATATCGTTGCACCCTTAAGTAATACCTATTTAAACAAATATGAATTTTGAATTCAAACATATGATCAAATATATTTGAAATCCAAAGTTTTGGCAGTACTTCAAACTGATATGGTAACAATTTGGTCCCTTTCAGATGACTTTGAAGTTTTATGAACTACTATACTTCTTCACTGATTACTAGAGCAGAGTCTGTAATCTCCATTCAAGGAAGGGCGGGAAATGTTTCAAAGAAGGTGACAATGGAGGTGAGGTAAGGCCAGGAGGGGAGTGGCTGAACTGTGTGAATGATAGAGGGCAACTCCTTCGTGAGACCATGAGTGGTCCACCCTGAGGGGAGCAGCAGTAAGAGCAAAGTAATGGTCCTAAAGATGAAGATAAAGAGACTCTGGGTACATTAGCTGGACAAGCTTAAAGGTGAACATTAATGTTAGGTGGCTGCTACAGCCTAAATTGGACACCCAATGGTCACGTCAGTAGGTACACAAGGACAATGTGATCCAAGTGTATCCAACCCATTTCATCATGAGCACTAAACAACGGTTTTGCCGTCAAAATCTAACTTACAAGTGACTCAACACTACAGTTACTATGCACTTCTCAGCCTCGCATGGTGCTGCAGCGTTTTGGCCGTGGAATCGCTACAACCGCAAGGCAGCTCATCACAACTTGGAGCCAGCCGACATGAATTTGGCAAAAAATGCATCTCAAGTGAAGTGAGACGAAGACATGGAACAGGAGAATTTAACCTTTCCTTCTGTATATGTGTTACTTGACAATGTTTTAAATATTGGCCGGTAGAAAACTGGAGTTGTTTGTTTACATTCAAACAAATGTGAGTGATATGCATGCTGCGGGACATCTAAGAATCCAGCACCCTAATAGCGGTAATTGGAGACTTCTGTCATCTTCCACTAATCTACTTTCAGCTTCACATAACATGACAATGTATAAGGAGCTCTTTTAATCACAAAATGATATTTTACAGACTAATTTGTGATTGTAATATGTAATAATATTTGAATGTATTATACTGCCCCTTATTGGGCAAGGCGCACGCACACCAGTAAGCAGCACATCATGACGCATAAACTGGTAAATTCTTCACATCCTATCAATTTGTATTATTTCTGTTTCGATAACGTTTGTTTTTAAAAGTATGGCATTATAATTTCATGAGAGCCATTTTTTGCTTTAAAAAAACAAAGAACATTACATTTGTGAGGCTTGAACGGATTAATGGCATTTGCATTCACTTCGATGTGGAAAGACGATTTGAGATACAATTGACCCATACATCATGACACCACTTGAATCTTTTGACCCTTACGTACGCTAATTTCCTAACTGTGGTGCGTGAGGTCCCTGCAGAAGAACAATATAATGGGATACAGACATACCTAATAAAATGGTTGTCCCTTGGAATAGTTTCTCTTGTTCTAATGGGCTTCTGTGCTATTTATGTTGGCCTGAGCTTTTCATGCCACATACACACAGGCGCCGCCAATGTTTAAATTGTCAGAATCAGACGCCTTGTCTCGAATCACGGGGTACCTGATACTATTACGCACGCACACGCACACACACACACACACACACGCACACACCCCCACACGCACACGCACTTACTCTATATGCACATACACGAAGTAAAAATGAGGCAAGCGTTGTGTTTACAGCCACGACGTGAAACTCAATTACACAGCCAATTGAGCCAATGTGGCTGCTTGGCAGATTTGCATCATGTGTTCCTGACCCAAATAGGATTGCAGCTTATTTACGTAAACTAAGAAAACTATCCACATACACACTCTAATGTGGTTGTAGATTTCAATTCAGAAAAAAAAATTTAATAATGGCAAAATGACTGTCAACAAACATTAAAGTACTAACAATGTGCAATTTGCTTCTTCTTTGGCCTTTTGTAACGGTACAACCTCAGCATGAGTGTATTGATATAATAATTTAGAATATCATATTAAATATAATTCATAACATTGGCTGTTTTCCTTTTTTAAGGCTTTTTTCCCTCGGAAATTACACAATTTTCAGTTAAAATTATGACAAGAAAAAAAATAATAATACTCACAAAACCGTTGGGCAGCAAGCATTGTCAATTGAGAATACTTCACTGCTGTAATAATTAATTATAATAAAGAACCTTAATAATTCATATTAAAGATTGTAACTTTTTCTCCCAAATAAGTTTTTCTCTGGAAGACAAACACTATTACTTTCTCTTAAAAAATAAATAAAATACAAACATTTTTGTGGTCAAATGCAAATAAAATTATTTGGGGAAAATAGCAAACATTTTAAATCGGATCTTTCTCAAAAACATGATATATTATCTATAAAATGATAAAATAAAACTTTCTTGGGGAGAAAAATCTTAAAGCGTTGGGAAAATACTGTTTTCTAAATATGTTCTTTAATTAAAGAAATACCACTAGTTTGCTTTTTTTCAATCAAATAATTTAAAAAAATGCAATTTTCTTTGCTCTTAAAATGATTACAATGAATCATGTACAGAAAATCGTTGAGAGAGTGAGGTTGCGTCATCATGGGCGATAATAACAGCTATTCACTCGTACCATTTGTTTGGCACTGTATTGATTTTAATAATTCATAGTAAGAGTTTAAGACAACCTTCAAAAACAAAAAAATACTCACCAATAAGACCAAACTAAATTAATATAAAATGCATTTGCTTTAACATGCCGATTAGTCTGATAAACCGGTTGCCATTAAAAAACACAACTTGACAGTGACACCTTGGACCTAAGGTTACCCTTAGTGAGACTTACCTGGACCTACCAGGAACTTTTTCGTCAACACATATTCGTCACTGAAAGCGTACAAAAAAAAACTAAACAAGACAAAAAAAACAACAACTTGAAACTAGCTCGTTGCTCAGGAGTCAGAAAGCTACATCATGTCAATCAAACCGACACATCTGGCGCGGGACCTGCGCGTCAACTTGCCGCTTTAACTGTCGAGAAACGCAACAAAACTCGACTTAAAACTCCTACCTGGAGCCGACGTAACGTCCCAGCACGGTGTGGACAGAATCGGGAAAGAAATTAAATGAAGACAGTCGCTCAGGCTGGCTGCTCGAAAAGATGTGACTGGAACTACTCCTCGTGGACGGGCATCCCTGACTCCAAGACGTGCTCGTGCGTGAGTGTCACGTCATGCGTGCTCGTACCCGTACGAGCCTACGCCTGTGCTGTGCTACAGTGCGAGTATGCGCACAAGCTGTCAGATTCACGTCAAGCCTTGACGCGTGATGATTAATAATAATAATAATAATAATAATAATAATAATAATAATAATGATAGAATGCAGTATAGCGAAGTACAGTGTGTTGACACGTGTAACACACAAAAGTGCAGTTATTTATTTCACCACCTCCCAATTACACGAAAAAAATGAGAATATTAGTGATCGTATAATGATGTTAAAAATGTTGATAAAAGCAAAGGTAAGACAAGAATTAAGAGTTATGGCATAATGTGAAATTGTATTACCTTACTGCAAATAAGAGCAAAATGAGGCATTTTCCGCCATTATTCAACTGCAGTTGGGCTTTTATTTCTTCAAACACATTATAGTGGAATACTGAAATAATATGAACAATATTGCCTTTTTTTACCAGCTCATATTAAAACACATTATTCATAGGCATGTTAGTAATAGACAAAAGCAATAATTAATACAAATGGCACGATGATATCATGTAAAATAAATAATAGGATAGTATCTATCTATCTATCTATATATATATATATATATATATATATATATATATATATATATATATATATATATATATATATATATATATAAATGAAATTGAAGAATACATAAAACAAATTGTCATATATAAATCGTGGTTGTGTTTTCAAAAACAAGTCCATATGTATTTTAACATATTATATGTGTAAATATGGGTTTGAAGACAACTATTAGAATGACAGAAAAAAAAGAATTCACCATTACAAAAAAAAAGTTAGATTTTTAGAGTTTGTGCATGTTTTTTGCAAAGAGGCTTGTCTTTCTTGGAGAAGAAAGCCTGACCCTCCAAAGTGGTGGAGCACACCTGTGGGTAAAAAAGAAAAAACACACCATATTGAGAGTCTGAAGTTGGGAATGTGAGAGATGAGGATGATGAACAGTCCGTTGTACTTACGGCGCACACAAAGCAATTGTCGTGCCACGTGTAGCCCAGCGCCTCCAGGAACTTGTCTCCTGCCTCGATGGGAAACTCACAGCCGTGGCAACCCGTGCCAAACAAACTGTAGAAGTCTGTGACACACAACACATGAATTGAATAGCAGTACAAGAGTGCAATGTAACGAAGGCCTATCGTTGGCCTAATAACATGATAGTCTCAAATCAATAAAAAATGCTTTGTTGAATATGCTTTCTAAAAACGTTGTTATAATAAGATGTGTTAAAAGGTGACATTTAAATGTGATACGCTTTAATACGGTATGACTCAGCTTAATTATTTGTTTTATTATTATTTTAGAGTGCAAAAACAGCTGAGACATTGCCCTGTTGGCTTTTTAGACATTGGACAAAATTTTGAAAAGTGGACTGACTGACAGAAGTCTACTGGTCTTAACGGCAGAAACGTAACATTGATCCGCAACGTTCCATCGTTTTGTCGTCTCACCTTGCTCGCAGTAAGGTTCTCCATCCTCCAAGTGGAAGGTGTTATTTCGGATGGGCTGCTGACAGGAAGCACACAGGAAGCAGTGGACGTGCCATGTCTGCTTTAGGGCATTGATCACTTCCTGTACAAAAGAACAGAGGTTAGCAACAAACATCTTAAAAACATGACCGATATAGATTGTTTGTTTGTTATTCCAGTTTCAATAAGGGGCCCCTGTTGTCCCCATCGGTGTACAACCCTGACCCTGAATTGATAACTGCACTTATAATTCAATGGAAGACTATTGTTATTATTTACTTAAGGTGACTTTCTTGGCATAGTGCACCCATTGAATCATATCGTCGCGCTTGTACTATTACGACTAACTTAACGATCACACTTTTTTTTTTCTCCTTCTAGGAGCTCATGACTCAGCTTAAAATAGACATTCCCCACCCAGAAAAGTGTGAGAACATCACCGGGATAGGGAATCAATGGAAAAGCTGGCGGGTCACACTAAATTGGGGAGGCTTAGGGGCAAGAGGGCGAGAAAACAGGTTAATAAGAAGCCCTAAGCTGCTTGAAGATGTGTGAGAAACGGAGGGTTTGAAAGGGGATTGGAGGCCCTCGAGAGGTTTGAGACACGTGACGGATGAACGTCAGTGAACTGCAGAACGCACATATCTTGGCTTCCTGGCATGTTGGGTTCAAAGTTCCACCTGGAGCCTTCAAAACCAAACTCTTTCAACACACAGAGAATCCTGACTATAACTGGTGGCACGTCGACATTGTTAGTATAAAAAGCATTCATATTCATAGTTGTTTTTATCCTTTGTTTTCATCGTTGTCACTCGTGGGGGTTGATTTTTATTTTGAATTGATTTCGGTATTTCTGTATGACCGCACGGAAGAGGGGAGGTCGTATGGTTGCTTAAGGATTGTAGTTTAGTTTACTTTATGACACAACACGTATTGAGACCTTTTTGTTTTCAACAAATCCTTCAAATAAGGTGTGCTGCAAAGTGTAACCCACTCACCCCCAATATCTTAGCCTGGCAGCGTCTACATGTCGGTGCGAAAAAATCTTCATAGCAGTGTTCGCAGTAAACGCGGCCTTGCTCTTCCACAAAGCCAATGTCAGCCAGTGACGCGTAGCAGTGAACGCAATTGAATTCTTCTTTATGCCAAGATTTGCCCAATGCTACCAAAAATGGTCCCCTGAAGCAAAAGCAAGGAAAAAATAGTAAAAGCATTGTAATCATATTCAGCAGCTCATGAGACACAAACAACGGAAGCCATATTGCAGTTCTTTCAAGCCCCGCCATATCACATATTTTCAGGAAAGGCAGTTCTGAGATCTACTTAAACAGAAAAGCGCAAAAACTGCAAGACGACGCAGAGAAGCTTCAGTAATAGTTGCTGTACTCATAGTGAAGAGCAAATGCTACTATGAATACTGTTCTGTCTGCTTGTGTTGCGGCTCCATTTGTTAAAGCAGCAGTTGATTAATATTTGTAATTACTACATCTATGCTTATTGACAATAACTCCTCTATGGCATTTCGCAGCACATGGTATGTTAGCATTAAGCGAGCAAACTTTAGCTCATTAGAACATTTTGTTGTTTAAATATACAATGTTCAATTCTGTTTTGTTATATGTGCCAGTTTCACTGTAACCAGTGATAAATAAAAACCATATTTGGAGAATTGTGCAAGCAACATATTCTACTTCTTTTCCAAAGTGATGTTACACAAAGAGAGTAGACGCTACAAATTTCTTTCCAAAGCATGTTTTAAAAAAGGGTAGTTCGGAAATGTATCCCCCCCATGATAAACAGCGGCCCACTGCGATTGGAAAATATAATAATAAATATGCAAATTTTCCCTTACCTGATGACCTTATTGCAGTGGCCACACATGGGCGTGCGAGTCCCGGCAGGGTAGTGTTCCGCCATTTGCACCAGTGAATCCTCATCTTTAGGGTGGGCCCTAGGCACGGGGCGGGCGGGGACAGGACACCTGGGTACGCTGCCATTGGACTTTACGCCAAAAGATGGTGTGATTAAACCACTCTGTGGACTGACACCTGCGCAGGATGAAAATGGATTCCTGCGTTTACAGTAAATAAATCCCATTTTTTTCCAAACTAACAAACGCATCGCACAAAATCCGTCAAGAATCATGACCAAAGTTGTACATTAATGAACCTACAATTGTTGTTTTCTGGAGCCAAGAAACACAGGATAATAGACGATTGAAAAAATTATTAATAATCTTTCCAACAAAATTGAGAATGTTATATCTTCACAGCACGCCCGTGACGCTTGTGAGAAAAAGCGGCTCAGATAATGGATGGATGGAAGTTCAACACGATCGCCTACCACCACCTAGTGGCCAAAAGTGGAATTACATCCCAAAATGCCAGTTACAGCTGGGCAAAAAAACAATTCTACAAAATAGCAAGAAAATCCGGGATGGGGGTGCTTTTACTGTACCTTTATTTCCATTATTTCCTAAGTGAAAAATAATGTGTGCATATAGTATAATGTGTGTGAACTGTGTGTCGGCGTGTGTATGCATGTGTGAGACTGTTTGCCTTCCGGTGCATGAGTTGTTAAATTTACCGGTACCCTCTTCATCTGCACACCCCAGCAGGTGTCTGCAAGACGAGCTTATTCACGTTGTCACAACTATGGATTTTCCACATCAGTTGTGGAAACGACACATTTTACACACACACACATGCAATAACACGCGCGCAAGCACACATAGCAACAACAAGACAACACTCTTTCAGTTCAAACACACACAGAAGACACACTTGGCTAAAAATGTACAATGGCCTATGGAGCCCTAGTGGATGGACACAGTCATAGGAAGTAATCGAGGTTTACTACTCAAAAATATACTAACACAAACACACGCACACACACACGCACACACACAGTGTATTACCTTGAGCTGTTGCTGGTGATTTGATCATGGTCTTGACAGTAGCGGACTCGTGGCTGCTGGGCTCAGGCTCTTCACTGTGTAAAGCAAAGTAACTCATTCACATATCATTTTACAAGAAATCAGTATATAATATATATAATATTATTAATATATAAAACATTCCAATTTGAAACAGAACAAAATATCCATTATAAAATGTGTGTACCTGATGTAGCGGTTTTTGGAGTATCAAGTCAAGCCAGAAGAAAAGAAGGCAATTTAATTTTTTTTTTTTTAATTTAACGACATAACTTGGAAAAAAATAACTCCCACTTGAAATGATAAGTGGTTGGGAACTCTTCTTTACAGGATTAAAATATTTTCTACGTTACTTTCCTCTTCGCCTAATATAGGGTAGCAGTATTCTATTAAAAACATTTGCACATTTATTCAGAATCATCTGTGTGAGGAATGTGTCACATTTTCATGTTGGCACTCTCTTGGGTGCCCTTAGTGGAATACAAGCAAGACAGAGTCCAGACCACCTACCCGCTGCCAGAGCAGAGACAAATATGGTCCTGCCCAAAACAACACAGCACGCCACTGCACACAGTCAGCTTCCTACTTGGAATGGTCACGCTTTCACTGCACAGCCGACAGCCTTGTGATACTCGCCCGTAATAACTAAACGCACATTTTCTGAACCCGAGCCAGGATATCGAGTGGAAGGAGTCAAGCGAGAGTGCTGACAAGCATCTGGTCCAGATGTGGTGCAGACAGATGCCAGACTACGAGTGCTAACGACACTGCACCCATGATCGTTCCATCGCATGCGCTTAAATCCATTTGGTTGGCATTATTATTGTGGTACAGTATGTGCTGTATGGTACAGGTTGCGGTTGGGGACTCGAGTCACCAATTTTAGGACTTGCAACATGCTATGCTGTAACTTGTGACTCAACTTGACAACTTGACTGACTCTAGCTACAGACCACATTGTTTGCTTTTGAAAATATGAGTTTTCAATAGAGTGGGCCTTTGATTTTGAAAGAAGTTCATTTGTTGGGTTCCGGAACCGGGTTGGGTGCCGATAATTTTTATGAATAAGGCCGGAGGCTCGATGCCGAATGGGTACCGAGATAGTGACCGGAAGGCGGGGGACTGAGCGGCAAAAAATGGTCAAGTGCCCATATCTGGTTGTTTGTAAACACTGATGCAAACATTTCATCTAAATAGAGTACGTTTGAAGTTTTTGTTTGCTCATTTTTACAGGTGGGAATTAATTTTTTGCGTTCCTCCAATATATGTTGTGACTGAGCAAGATTGGACGACTTGCCTTTCGACGAGCATAAACCAAGTAATGACTTGACTTGGTTGACCCCCCCCCCCCCCCCAACAGTAATTTGGGTCTTGCTTGAAGCTTGAAGGTGCAGAGTTGCGATTGACTTGGTACTTGCATATATGACTGAGCCCCACCTCTAAGTGCAGATAAACAAAGCCTGGAGCCCGATCATCCCTACGGTCACTTTGCCACGCCGTTCATAAAGCCACCATGAAAGCAAGCCAACAAGGCTGCAGGGTAAAATAACATTAATTCAAATGACGCTATACATGTGATGTCATAGGACACATAACATAAAAGGTTAAAACTATTTCAACGTTAAAGGACTTACTGTGCTTGAAGAGGTCAAATGGCCGCGCAATATAAATCGTTGCGTGGTTACTGCGACTTTGACTTTTTGGATAAATAGTAATAATGTGTGTGTTTTTTGGCAACACAGTGAACACCTCCCTAGCCCCCACATCGCGCTTCATCCTTTGTGTTTTTCTTTTATGTTTTTTACAGTGTAGACCAGACATTGGCAAACGCCAAGTTTTGAATCTGGCCTGCCGAACTTGCCCAACTTAAAAAAGAAACTAAAAAAATAAATAGATAAAAAATTCAATAATTTTATGTTGTTTCTGCAATGCCCGCATTTGCCCATTAGATGGCACACAATTGGTGACCTGGAAAGCCACAACCACCGTCACGCACACTTTCTGCACGCAAGAAATGCCGATCGTCTTGTCTAGCGTTGACGGAATTCACTCACGCATGCCATCACACACCCCAAAAAGAAATTTCCGAGCCTGGAAGTAACCGAGATTTGTTCGCCGCTATGTCGCCTCTCATTTCCACGCACTTTGGTTGAGCATGTAGGGGACAACCTTTCGTTGCGCCACCGGCCACGTGGTCACCGAGTCCATCTTCCCCGAAGTCATGCAGGAAGGTACGCTGCTTTGCCATAGTTACAGTATTCGTACATCCAATTTTAGTCACCACATTCATAACTTCATACGGGTGGAATAGTAAAAGCTTGGGGCCAAAAGCGATCTTCACGTGCCGAGGACATTCAAATAAGGAATTTGATCCCAAGTATTCTCTTTGTTCTCGTTCACGTCCTCCACTAATAAAGAAAGCCTCTGGAAGAGTAACAGGTAGTGTGCACGCTCACAAGGGGCAGCTGAGAAACTTGGGTGGGCTAAAAACATCCCCCAACTGCGAACACACGTGGATCACAGTCAAATGGTGGAGTTGAGGCCACTGCCAAGTTGGGTTCTTGCCCCGGGCCCGACTCTCATCGAGCCTGGCTGTCCTCACATGAGACACATGTTATGGCAACCGCTGCCATGGAGGCACTGTGTGAGGTGACAGAGTTTTAAAGTGGATATATTATGGAAAAGTGACTTTTTGGCTACATATTGTGTCTGTGAGTGTGCCATTCTGGACTCCCACCCAACTATTATGTAAGATTTGCAAAAGAACCACTCCTTACTGAGTTTCTCCATGCATAACTTGATCAGCTAAGATGGGTGAAGATTCAGAGCCACTTTCAAGTAATGGACGTCTTGCTAAACTCTGCAGTACTGCTTCTGTCGGCCAAAACTCACGCCCAGACACTCACATGCAGGCTAAACAGGCAACCACATTCCAGCTTCTGACTCACCAGGCCACGCCCTTCAAAGGCACACATCCAACATAGTACTGCAGCATGTACAACTAATGAAAGAATGTAAGCGGTCACTTATGTAGTAACATTCAGGGTTGTAGCCATAAATATTTGGATTCATTTCTGTTTATTAAGGTCGAAATACAAATGTAAAATTCATTGATTTTAAAGGAGGCTCAGTGAAATCACAAACAGTGATGTATGTAAACAGGACTTTGTATCGATTGCTGTTAATCTGCCTAGAGACAGACCAGACTTAATTCAATTTACAGGGACTGTCAGGCGACGGGACTTGATCTGTTTTTTTTTGCTGTCGTCATGTTACGCCACTTGCGTGGCATAAAGACAAGTCATAGCAGCATTTCATTCGGTTTTTCTAGTGCGACTCATGCAACGTCATTGTTGCAAACGTAGAGTAGCTACATATCGGATTCCTCTTTCTGTTCATTAACTAAATTATAGATATTTTTGTCATTGGAAAATTCACAAACGGACGAGTAAGTGACACAACTTGGAATCTGAGCAAAATGTCACTGAAAATTGCGCAAGGCTTCAGAGATCGAATTTGGCCCCCCCAAAAAAATTGTCACATTGTAAATCAAATGTCAGAATATGTGACATGCGAACATTGTGTTTTGTGTCACTACAATATGGACAGTATTTTCAAGACAATTGCAGTTTGTATTTTGTTCAAAACATTTGCAATGTGTTTAAAAAAGTATGTGATGAATAAGTGTAAGTATGTTTTAATAAGTTTAAATGTGTTTAAAGCGAGCGGGAGGGGTTGGTTTTAAAATCATTTTTTTTAAATGGTCTCCGTTGAACTCAACTCATCTAGTTTAGATGGGTGTTTAAACACCACTACCTTTGCGTTATTTTTTTCTTTTGTCCTGTTTTTTTTTTTGCTAAATGCTCGTAAATAAATAACACGACGTTTTGCGTTTTTTTTTTTATTGTTTTTTGTTTTGCTTTTTAAACATTCTCTGTTCCTGCGGTAATGTTAAATGAGGGCCAGCATCACTCATCGCCCTGCCATGCTAACATCATTTGTCCGGTTAACCGGATTCATACGTCAGCCACGCTGATTATACGCGCAAAAACACGTGAGGCTCACCCGGCCCCACGTCCATTAGCAACAATCATGCCGCAGGTCGTTAATATTCTCCACCGTCTCCACCAATTACGAGGGAGCTTTATCCTATTATGCTCGACTGATTGGTTGATTAACTGTTTATGTTCATTAGCAACCCATCTGGGCATACTGTAGCATAAGCTTATTCACCGAAGCCACAGTACAACAAGAGACGAGAGGAAGGAGGGAGGGTGTGATTTTATCAGCTCTGTTTTGTCAGTATAATGCTATCACCATGATATGATCTTCTGTATTCAATTAGTTGTATAACTCCAATGGAAATGTATCTTTACTTTTACCTTTTTACTACAAAATCAAGTAAACAATCTCTCACTCTCTAATATATATATGTATATATATATATATATATATATATATATATATATATATATATATATATATACATAGATATATATATATGGATTTTGTCCAGTCTGTTCTCCGTTCTCCATTCGGTCCATGGCTCACCTGTTTACTGAAACTGAGCCATGATTGGTCGTTCACCGAGCACTGAGCAACTGTGATGTCATTTTCAGTCGACAACAGTGACAAAATGCCCCCCTCCCTGAGATGGCTAATAACAGGTGAATTTTGCTGCTTCACTCATATTAACATTAATAAAAATGCCATGTTACGACCAGTAGTGCTGCATAAAACATTTTAGTGTAAATACATTTTGGGTGTTGACCTCCACTTTGAAGTTCTCTTGTTATGATTTTTTATTTTTATTTCGTCGTTCTAAAAAATGTAACAAAACAATGTAGTGTTTTTGGGGAGTGCTGGAACACACAATTTCATTTCAATACAAGTAAATTGAGTCACAAGTTTGGTGGTAGTTACCCCTGTGCAGTAAATACCCGAAATTTTAATACAGACAATATGTTACAGTCCTATTTTAAGTATGGCTAGAAATCGCTGCCTCATTCATCTCAAGGCTTTGGCTGTCAGCATGGTTTCAGACCAGCAAATGTGTTCCCATTAACTTGGCACCAGAAGACAGTCCATATGTCCCAAGAGACAACTTTTAACACACTGCGGTTGGCGTGAAAGGAGCTTTTGGCAGCATCTCACAGAGATCACTCACTGGCTCCTTGACACAACCGTACGCCGCTAAAGAATGAAGCGTGTGCGCATATGACCACTGCCTTGTCTACATACTGTACTGTAAATCTGAAGGAGTGAGGGTTGAACGTGATCCAAAAACTACGAGCGCATTAAATGATAGACCATCTGCTGTGCGCCCAAGTGAGCGTCAGTAATGTTAATGGGCCATTTGTTGGCTGCTCAAACAAAAGCCAAACGTTTTATGAGAGGCACTACGCCTACGTCATTGTTGGACGCTCACAGGATGAGAGCAGTCGTGGGCCAACTACATTTGGTGGACAATTTCGTGACATTTTGTTTAGTGGCTAAAAATGCAGGACAATACTCCATGAAGACATCTTACGTAGTGGTCGTCCTCATGTGATGGACTGGCCAAGCAGGTCTTCAGACCCAAACCCTATTGAGCAACGATCAATCCCAAGATGGGAAAGGAAGGACATGGTGTCGCACTTTCATCAGATGTCACCCTGATGTCATCATGGAGAGGTGGAAGAGGATTCCAGTGGCAACTCGTCAACCTCTGGAGGGTGTGGGAAAATAATGCGAGCGACAAACCAATTTGGAGATTTTCACTAATGAATGTTTCACTTTGGTTGCCAGCATTAAAGATCATTCATGGTTGTGTGTTGAGTAATTTTTAAGGTGCAGGTAATTTTACACTCACTACTTTACTTTATAGCAAAGTGTCCTTTCCTAAGTTTTATAATGAAAATATATATATTTTTTAAAATGTGAGGGGTTTCCTCATTTTTGTCAATTATAGAATTAATAAGAGTTTTCAATAAACCTAACATATCATTTTATTATTTTTCAACTTGTTGTATTCCAGAGAAAACACGAACTCCAAACAAGAATGGAGATTTGAACCCAGGACCTTTCAATCGTGAGGCAGACATACTAACCACAACCGTGTTGGTCAAACTTAAGTGACATCATCAACTATCAACAGCTGGACAACTGCCTCTCGTATACTGCAGTTCATCGATAATAAATAGCCAAAAGTTGCACTCATTTGGAAGTCTGTTCACAAGTTGAGAAAATGTAGGAACGGCAGCAGCTACGGGTCCGATGGTTGACGTAAAAAATTAATAAATAAATTAAAAAAACGTGCCACACTAAAATGCATTTGTGTTACAGCTGAGAGGCCATGTGTTACTGCTGTCTCTGGTGATTGTGATCACCACCGGAAACTGCTTTCACAGCTTAGGTGGTGGGGGGCTTTTAATTCCTTCTAGTAGGTGCTTCTCTCTAGTGGTACTAAAGAGGAACTGCCAGAATGCAATTAAATTTTATATTAATACATTTTCCCACGCGAGGTCAGGGATGGGCAACTTGCTGCCCCTGACCGTACTCACAGTGGCCCAAATAAATAAATAAAATTTCAACCACCCCACCCCAAATTCAAAAACGCTGATAAACATCAACTATTCGTTATCCACTGAAAACACATATATAGTTCCTGCACATACACGCTAATAGTATCGAGGATAGACTGCTTCTGAATTGTTTGGAATCAGTTTTTCATTGTTTCGTTGCATAATCAATTACGTAATGTAGTTATTATTAGGAAGTAATGTCGGGTCATCTGCATGCGGGTTAAAGCGATGCGTAGCAAATCCGGTACGTTCCCATTTTCGAGGGGGATTGTTTTTCCTCACTTTGTCTTCATCTCCCCAAACAAGTTAAAAGGGGAGGGGGAAGACAAAGATAAAGACTTATTCAGGGGAAGTAATGGGATTGGGCCTTAATGTTGGTTTCTTGCTCAGTTATTTTGTTGTTTGCTTTAAGCCTTTGTTCTTGGCGTTGGACAGTGGATCTTTTGTAAATGCATTTAAAAAAAAGTCTTGTCAAATATGCAATATATAAAGAGCACATATTTTGTATGTATGCATGCATTTTGTCATACATCTGGTAAGGAAGTCTGTTGTCCTATGTGGCCTCCCTAGCAGCCCTGGTTAATAATTGTGCCCCCCCCCCCTTTATGTCGTCTATCCCGCGCTACTGAGCTGGATGAATAAAAAATATTTACATTATCTTATATGGGTGCTGAATGAGTAGAGAAGTAATGTCAACATGAGAAAAAAAAAAGACAGAAGACAGAACATGAACAAGTTGTATATGTAGCAACTTTATTAGCGCTAAGATAGAATCAGACCTTTTTTGACACCACTTCAAATTTGAAAAGACGACACCAGAAAAGTCAAGTAAATATAAACAGGAGGAATATATTTTACATAGCGAGGGCGATTTTTAATTGGGTTTGTATGAGGAGAACATTCATACAGTCACAAAGCTTTATCGTCTAGCCTAAAACAACCCCAACATTTTTACTTCCATTGACATCTTTTTTCGACCACTCAAAGTGTCCTTATGCACCATTTTGAACTTCCACATCCAAGTACATGCACTTATATACACATTCTTAAAGACTACCTTAAATTGATGGATTAAAGCAACAGTTAAACTACATTGAGATGTAATTACTATGTGGACAAAAGTGCCAACATACAAATGAGCTTTATTAATATTATTATGATTATTATTATGATTATTATTATTATTGTTATTATTATTATTATTATTATTATAATTATTATAATTATTATTATTATAGATCAACTTGCAAGTCAACCAGCGTCATTGTGGTCCGCATTGGAGGTCCCACTGTATTGGGATCATTTCAATTTTTTTTTCTCTCCTTGTAGTTGTAGCAGCCTGGTGTTCCAATACTTTTGTCCATCTGTTAAATCAACTAAAATCCCCTCAACTGAGGAAAAAAAAACACTGTTTGCATCTCTATATTGTTGAAAACATGCCGATATAGCAGTGTGGGTTATAATGTATGCTCACACACACACACACACACACGTGTGTGTATATATATATATATATATATATATATATATATACATATATATATTTATATATATGTGTGTGTGTACTAGGGGTTGACCAAAAAAAGCTTTTTTTTAGTCAACTACAATGTGATGGCTTTTTTTCAGCACAGTAAAGCTTTTTTTTTTTTTTTAAGCTACCGACCATTTTCCCGAAAGATACATCTTGACACATCGGCATAAAAACAAATTTTGGGGAAAAATTATTCAAATTAAACTCACCCTTAGACTATGCAACTGTAGTTGCAGAAACCGTGTCTTGTGTCTCAATTTTGGTCAAATATTTCCACGTGCTTCTTTAGCATCCATGTGACCGTAAAGTATACTGACGTCAGTATCGTGACGCACAAATGTCAAGAAGTTTATGTTTGTTGTATCACATTACCTCTATGATGAATATAGTTATTGTTAGCACACAGTCGTTGTCTGAGTATTGTTAGACTACAAGATGTCGTTTCAATCCGTTCCTCACGGCCAGTCGTGGGATATCACTGGTATGAATCGTTTAAGTCTAGCGATGATTGAAATGGCCAAAGCTAGCGAGGCTAACTGCTCTTCTCATCCACAACTAGCTTATTTGGACCCACACAGATGGATGAAAACTGTGTGGCTTTGTTGTTTGTACACCTCACTGCTCCACAAGGCGTTACCATGCTGCAACGGCAGCAAACCGGCAAATAAAACGTCCTCTGCAAATTGGCCAATTGGAAGACGAGGCGCGGTAAATATATGAGGACATTGTAAAACAGAATTTGTATTTTTTCTGGGGAAAGTTTCTAATATAAATTACTGAGATTTATGGCGACAATGTTAATTACCGCAACAAAACAAGCAAGTACATTTAAATTAAATCTTGAAGTTGGAGTTCAATATAAGTGACGACCGTTCTGTTATTTCTTTGTTGTGAAATGCAGGAAAGAAATTCTTCACGCAGCAAAACTCGAAACATTTATTTGAATTCTTCCATTTAAAACGTCGTCGACATTTGTTGCCTTGAAATTGTGAATTCAACCAACATTTTTTTTTTTTTACAGTGTAGCGGTTAATCGACTTATTAGCAGAAGTTAAGTTGACTCGGAGTAGTTAAGTCGACTAATTGACTAGTCGAGCAAATAGTTCAACCCCTAGTATGTCCTACAGCTCTCATTCCACTTGTCTGCACTACAACTTTCTACTGTGCCATCAAGCCGCTAAAGCAGTCAATCACACTCGCACACACATACTCACACATACAGTATATCCATATATATACGTATATACACAGGTCTACTGGACATTGAGGGTGCGAGCGGACACGCCGTGGTGCCAGTCCCTCAGCTCGCCGTACTTTGGGCCGATCACCAACCGCGTGGTGGTCTTGTTCACTCTGCCATATCCGGGACAGAAGAGAACAAGGGTTCAGGATAACGAGTTCTGGGGAGATGACAACGGAAACTCGGCACAGCACAAGAGGGGCTCGGACGGGTTGTGTTAATAGAGTAAGCAACACTCGTTAATCGGGACATATTGTGGAAAAGTGACTTTTTAATGTCTTGTATACCATGCAGTGGGGCCTCCAATAAATATATTTCTCCAGTTACGAGCTATCGCTTGGTCATTTCCTTTGCATTGTGCTGAGAGCCATATTTGAGAATAAGCAAGTATGTATTTATTTTATTTTACTGTGTTTCAGGATCTTTTTATACATTAAACTAGGTTAGGAAATAACTCGAGCCTGACCGATTAAATGGCCATCCGATGTAATCAGACGAGACATGCTCATTTAAAATGGGCACAAAAGACAGCCGATTTTTTCACATTATCCTTTTTCGTTTTTACACATTTATAGATTACAAAAAAAGACAAAGCTTATGACATTCAAACATTCACCTCTCACAGATTTTTTTGCAAAAAAGAAAAATTGCAAAAAAAAAAACTTTTTTTTTCTCTATTGAAAAGTACAAAGTATTGGAAAACAGTCAAAACTTCTGCCTCTAATTCATATCTTAAGTGTTGTAAACGTTAAGGGACCCCAAAAAGTTAATTTATTCACTATGCATTTTTTTTTAATTATTCGGTCGATCAAATTAGTTGTGGAATTTTACTCTGTCAAATATCAGAAATGGCATTGGCCTAAAATAATATGATATCATTCAGGCTCAAGACCGGACTGGCACACCTCAGAGCCACTTTCAAGCAACCACAAAACGTTTGTTGTCTTTATGGGCTGCCGAATACCCAATTGCCATATCTTGATCTAGTTCTATATGAGGCAGCACCAACAGAGGATTATTTGCAGACCCTTAAATTACATTCGTATTCATGTTTTTAACTTGCAAAAAAATGCATGCTATGTCTTCTTTAATATTCAACAATGCGTCCCTGCATACAAAAGGCAACCCAAACACATGCAGGACAACACTGCAGCCCGCCAACAAAATCCCAGGTTAAGACGCCATGCAGCTCACAACAAAGCTTTCAACTCCGACAAATGCAACAATCTGATTGGCAGGCATCCACGACAGAACACGCCAAGTCTCTATTTGTAACGCAAGACTATTCCATGCCAACCTCTAGAATACAAGATTAAAAATTGATATGATATGAATGAAGTGTCAGTATTGACGATGTGATTCTAGTGCAAGCTTGGTTGTTGCACTTTCCACTATATTTGTCTTCATTTATTATATATCAACCATTATACTGTATCTTTTCAAAAAAATACCATACAATTTCGTGGTGTAGGTATAATATTTAGTAGATGTGTGACAATAACAAGCACCGGCTTTCGCAGTCAGTTGTCAGTAATGTTCAAATGCAAGCACTTACTTTGTCTTCTTGGCTGTGTCTGACTCTTCTTCTTGTGCTACTAAAGGAAGGAGAAAATTGCATTACTAAGATGTTAATGATTATTATTATTAGTAGTAGTAGTAATAGTGGTGAGGGCGTAGGTGATAGTAGCATTAATATTTATTCATTTAATTTTGTTTATTAATTTTCCCCATTAATTTATGAACGGTTGTTTAATGAAAGTCTTCGATATTAAATTAAATCTATATTATTTCTTTTATATGTAATTATTAAAAAAATAATAGGGATAATAATGATTACATTGTTATCATTCAACGTTTTAATGAATAATGAATTCATATGAATATATGTTGTTGAATAACATTGATCACATTCAATTCCTATTTTGTTTTCTTTATCATGGTTTCCAAATGGTACAGTAAGTAGCAGCAGTGGTAGTACTAATAAATTGAATTTACAGAATTTTATTTCATCAAGTTGTTGCATGAAATAAAAACGCCTGGACCGAGATCCTTTTTTTTTACAAATACATCTACTTAAAAGGGAAGTAAACCCCAAAACAATTCTTTGTAATAAAATGTTCTTTGAGCCTTCACTAGTCTATTCGTGGCATTCTGATGAATATTGCGTTTTTGGAACATGAGTTAAGCAGGAAAATCTGCCCGTTTTTAGACATCTCATGGGGTGGCCATTTAGTCACTTCTGTCGAGAGAAATTGACATCCCAGTTGTTCAGGGCTCAGGTAACAACCAATTACGGCTGACCTGTTTTCTGAAGGTGAGCCATGATTGTTCGACAGCTGAGTCCTGAGCAACTTTGGTGTCATTTCAAAATAGCCGCCTCCCCTGAGATGGCTAAAATCAACTGCTTAACTCATATTCCACAGACATAATAGTTTTAAGAATGCCAAGTTTCGACGAATGGGCCTCCATAGAACATATCCTACTAGGAAAGAAAATTCGGGGGTTGACTTCCTCTTTCAAAAACATATCTAAATCCCGATGATTCTATTGTTTCAACTATTTTTAGCTTATTAATATTTTTTTGTTTAGTCTGACTAGGACACACCTCTTAAAGGCACGCATCACACATAAACTCTATATATCTTTATTGAACTATAGTACCCCGTCATCAAAATTGAGTTCCGAGTTTACTCTCGCAATGATTTAAACTCCTAAGTCAAAGTAGCAACTGTTACGTACAGTTCTCGGTGCCCGTAATCTGAGCCAGAATCCTGAATGATCTGGACTGGGTTGTCCCGGTACGCGGGCGCCAGTCCTCCGTGTCCTCCATGATGCGCTTCCGGCTGGCGTCAGCGTGAGAGGGCACGTGGTAGAAATGGATGTCCGTATCCACGATGTGTCTGCGGGGAGGCCTACGAGGAGAGCAAAGGTCAAAGTCAACCTGGACAGTCAACATTATGGTTTCATTATTCAGCACACATGGTTAGAGATGGGAACAAAATGCTTCCAGGTTTGATGAAGAATGGCATGAAGAACAACACAGACGTCATGATTAAGGCCACTTTTATTACCTGGGTGGCTGGGGTTTTCTGAGGCAACGCAAAAGGGAGAAAGGAGAAAAACTAAATTTCCTACCATATATAACAACAAAAAAATGGACAACTTAAGGTGTACATACAGAGACAGTAAGGCTGCGTGTAAAAACTTACCTTAAAGTACTCTGAGGTCCACTTGAGGGGGAGAAAGAAGGAAAGAGATTGAAGTTAAAGAGGTGATAAGAGTAGAAAGGAATGGCCACTAGAGAGAGCCAAAATATCAGTCACAAAGGCATTTTGGCCACTAGAGGGAGCCAAAGTGTCAAAATTACAGCAGATACGCTTGCATTTTCGATTAAAAAAATGAGTAAAACCTCTCAAGAACTGCTAAATTGTGTTAGCGGTTACTTCATTTTTTCCTTAAGAAAAAACAAATCATGATTAAAGTCACACATGAGTCTTGTTACTCGAACATATTAACCCATCTTTAAAATTTGAATATTCCAAAGGTTGCATCATTCACTGTAGGCCATGGGAACGCCAAAAGTAAGTTTTCTGTATATGTGATGATATTTCAAGTACAAATTGGGGGGTTTAAAATCACGGCAGAGTTATTTAAATTTTTTTCCCCATGGTTTTGTTTAATTTTTTTAAGTACTTTTCTTGAACCTCTGCCCTGTAGTCAACATACAATACAATACAACTTCATTTATACATGTTACTAGCATCAATGCCATGTGACGATACTTCATGTATGCATCAATTCAATGATAGAAACTCTTGTTACTTTTATGACAGTTCCTCAAATGAGGAGTCTCTGGACAATCAAACAAAAATAAAATTGCCTGAGAAGGGCTAAGACACATTTTGAGTAGTTCAATATACGAGTATGTCTTTTCAGATTTAGCCTTGAAAAAAGACGCTAGTGGAAAGGACCTTAAACATTGGGATCAGGTGACTGTACACTGTGGATCCAATATGTCGATTTTCTTTTTTAAAATGAAAAAAAAAAAAAGAGCATGAGTGAATTTCCGGCATCACTAACGTCGCCACCAAGACTGAGTGCAATCAATAAAAGGCATTGACAAGGTCAATAAATCATCAGTAAGTGCATGCGATGCACACAACCCTTCACACACTCACATATTGATTTAGGCATTCTCATCACGTGAGTGTGGGAGTGTTGACAAGTATGCTTATGTGTGTGTTTGTGGGTGTGCGCATGCTTGTGTAAGCGTGTGACACATTCATTACGTTAACGGTTCCTACCATACAAAACACTAAATGTTTCCAATTGTATTATAGACCGTATTTCTGCAAATGGTGGCCACTCGGTGTTAATTCATTCCACTGCGGATGGGAAAAGGCACATACAAGAGCAGAGGCCTTTATAGAGTGTAAAATGTACAGTGGATTCACATAAGGGGTTTTTTTTCCCCTCAAAATTGTGATTGTGATTCAATATGCAACTATTTATTTCAGGGACTACTTCATATGTATTTCTTTAACAAACATAAGCAAAAATGTATCTTTATCATGAATTTAAAGTTAGTCTTATGATAAAATAAAGGCAACTGAACCACAAATTCATATGAAGGAGAGTTTATCTATACTACAATTAGAATTGTTTACATACGTAGATAAAACCTTATTCACGGTTTCATGTTTCATGTAATCATGTGACTACAGTTCTTAAGCTCTGAACGTATATAGACATTATGTAAACCGTATAGAAGGGTACACCCTGAAATAGCTGCCAGCCAATCGCAGGGCATAATATATATATATATATATATATATATATATATATATATTGTGATTTTTCCACAATGAAATTAAGTTAAAGGTTTTTAACTCTTCAAAAAAAAAAAGCCACCATTTTTAAATGGCAGTGGTTCTCCTTGCCCACATGCAAGGCACTATAACATGGGCCAGAACGAAAAAGTTAAGTGGAATATTCAGAGAGTGACGTCTATTATCATGATGGCCATCATTTTGAGGAAATCCAGTATTTCTAATTTGAAACCACAACTTCAAAGATGTTTGTTAAGACAGTCACGTAGTGGACATGCATCAGAAACTAACTTTGTAACCAGATGAACTGTTGTCGTCTGAAAAGAAAAGGAGGGAGAAAACAGATTGAAATGGGGCGAAAACAGTAAGACAGGAAATTCAAAACAGTTCTCAACAGGTAGCGTGCAAACAAGATGCTGAGCCGGCCCAAGCTTCCCAAGCAGCCATTGCGCAGTAGTTTCAATGATTCCATTGCAGCCTGACTGTGTGAAATAGAATATTGGCCTACTAAAAGTAACAAAAATATAGCAGTATAAATTGCATGTATGGTAAAGTTTTCAATTAATTTCTTGGATTTGGACCAAAACAACAATACCATGTAAGAACAAATAAAACCCTTCACTTAAAATGTCCACAAAGTAAGAGTACAAAATCACATAAAAGGAATAGATAAATAGTTTTGAAAATGAATGAAAAATAAAATGTCAAGTAAATACAGTGCCTTGAGGTACAAATTTAATTTATCCCCTGACCAAGCTCATAATTCAAACATTTGTATCTCAAATAATCTTCCCCCATTGAAATCAATGTTGATCCCATTAATCCATTCCAGCCAACCCTCTAAATGTTTGTTAAATGCATTTAATGAAGACAAATAGCACGCTGTACAACTGTACTTTTAAAAAGATACAGCAATTTCATAATTAAATAGAATGTCAACAATTAAACGGTCTGTCACATGTTTTGCTTAATTTCCTTGGCATAGCACATGGTGGCTATCACTCCTGAGTAAAATACACTAATACACAAAGACTATCCGCCTGTGAGCATTTTTACATTTTATTATCCACATGTGTTGCTTCATTATCTGTGTTCAAATATGTTGTTCTTTAAATTTTTCAAATACTGCAACAGCAATGCTATTTGTTAGTGTGTCTATGGTAATTTCCATTGTTTGTTAGCATTTAGCTAAACAGACTTGTGACCTGAATCTGAAGGTATGTGTTTGTTGTTGTTTAATTTGAGATTTAACTTCCCCTGGCGGGGGGGGGGCAAACAGCTTAACTCATTCACTATCAGCCGAGTGAAAAAAATGGATCTTTGACGTATTTATCCGTCAATGGCAGTGAGTGAGTTAAAGAAATTTTTCTGATGATTTGTTCTGTAAGTGTATCTGTCAAACTGTTGCTCATTGTGAAGCGAGTTGAATTCACGGCCATCATATTGCGGTCTTATCTCACATTTTTTCTCAAGTCAAAGCAAAAAAAAAAAAAAAAAAGGCTAAATAATGGGTGGTCTCGCAAAAAACATGCAAGTCAGCCCGAGTATCTCAAGGCACCACTCTGCTAAAAAATAAGGAAACCTTCATATTTGAATCAAGGAAGCAAAAATGATTTTAAGAAAAATAAGTAGAAATTTGGATAATTAGAGCTTAATCCAAAAATGTAACTTTTTTTTATGTTACGCTACCCTATAGTCTTCTGTAATTCTTCAGGCTCTTTAGACAATGAATTGCTCAATGGCCATAATGAGGTGCTTAGTTTGCTTCTGCCTTGGTTTGGCTCTGAAGAAAGGACACCAGCAGGCATTTCTTTACATGCAGACCCCCACTCCCAAGCCTCATACCTGCCTCATGGTTGACTGAACTGAAATGCATCCGAGCCGGACTGCGACTCACCCGTTTAAGGATTGTCCACCCTGATTCTCATCTAGGCCTCGCCTATGCCCCATGGCCACCTCACAGGCATTCTCAGTGGAGTAGATGTGGATGGGCGTGTTGTACACGGACGATTGGGGCGGCCCCACAGATGACGAGGAAGGACTATGAGGGTGGGGTGAGGAGGCGGAGGTGAAGGCCGAATACGGGGACGGGATGAAGGCGGCCGAGGAGGGCCGCGAAGAAGAGTCTGACTCGCAGCCCCCGTAGGGTCTGGGGGTCTTGTTGGGTGGGGAGGGTGTGTGTGTGATGACCACGGGCTTTATGATGTCACATCTGTTCACCTGGCATGCAAATACACACAGCACAGCACACACATAACATTTCCTGAAGTCTCTTTGGTGCCCATTCAGTGAGGTCATACCATTTGGAAATGGTCAAATTAAAGTGTAAATGTGTGAGTAATTGACACACTACTAAAAAGGCTTAAAATTTGCCATGGATTAGAATGTGTCACGGGAGTGGATTTTCATTCACGTCCCATCCCACTCCGACAGAAAAAAAATACCATCCCATCCCGTGTCGGACCATTTTTAAAAAAAAAAAAATGTAATCCCTTCCCGTGCTGGTGAAACACCTCCCATGCTGTCCTGCCCCTGAAAACGTCCGCTTCTTACATAGATGCTACAAGATGGCGGAAAAGCACTCCTTTTCGATTAGACATGGCCATGACCTGATCAAATGAACCTCATCCCCATACTTCAACAGTTACTTGGTGTTACAAGATGGTGCCAATGTTGTGTTTTCTCACAAATCCAGACTAATGATCTGCCCTCACATCATCTATTTTTAACCCATTTAAGTATTGAAAATAGTTTGACCCAATCAAGTAACGCTTTTGAATGCTGAACGGTCTGAGAAAAGTTGTAAAACACTGACTCTTCACTCGTTCCACTGTCGCCTTTTTTTTTTTTTTTTTTTTTTAAAAGTGAAGTATAGTAGGTTAGAAACATTGGAGTAGGTAACTAGTGATGTATTTGGTAATATAGTTGTTTACTTTTGTGAAGTATTTAAAGGCTTTTTGGGGGGTTCACAGTAAATGGGCACAGAGGCAACAGCATGACTATCTGCATTCCACAAGGTGTGAGAAGTATTCATGCAACACACAAAACACACGGCAACATTTCACAATGCAGTTTAGCATTTACAAGCGGCTATGGCCTGACGCTCCAGGTGAATAATTTCCAATCATACTTCAGTCATGTAGGAGCAAAGTTCTAGTGGATATTGTATTTCTGCATATTGTTGCCGATGGGGGAAGACCTTTATGTTGAAGGAAGTGACCTTCACATTACAAGTTTTATCACTGAGGCAGGCAGAACAATCCCTTTGAGCATCTGCATGAAAATAAAGATGCTGCAGTTTTTACGCACATAAAATAGAGCCCACAGACTCCATTTAACGTCTGTAATGCTGCAGAGGGAACTCATCCCAGTTGATTCATTTGAGAAAAAGTTGAAGAACTTTAGTGCAGCTCTTTTGCTTAGCAACTGAGTTTGTATGGGCTCAGCTGCATAACTTTTCAATGTCTCAGAGAGAAGTGAGCGTCATAGAAGTTAATTCATTTGATTCCCTCATGAGGCAATGAGGCGTCTATTTGTCTTAGGTGGATGACAAATAGAATGACACCAAATGTTTGAGGAAATACAGTACCCTCTATCACACCGGCATTTGTTCGGACTGACTATCACCTGATGTGTCACGGCCTTCGGAAACTATTGTGTTGTGATTTGCCCAGAAAATGATAACAAATATTGTGATCATACCTTGGGTGCCACTGGAGGAGGCTTGGAGGCACTGGCGACTCTGGAAAAAATAGAAGAAGGCCGTCATTTCAAGCCAGACCATAAAAACATGAGGAGCAACAAACTGTCCTCCCAATGTACAATATGCATGCTTTAAGGGCGCTATTTTTAGTCGCAGAAGGCATCCGTCAATGTGATCCTCTCTACTCTCTGATATGGTCGACACCACTTAAGGCCACATGCTGCACCAAAGGTCACCTGAGGAAACACTCTGCACACCTTTAAATGTCCTCCAGTTAATTTTTTTTTTCTAATACAGAAATACCGATTGACTTACGAGTTTATCTGCTCTGCGACTGAATTTACTTGTCTATCAAATCAGATTTTTAAATTGAAATGTGGTGAATCTATCTGTTACCTCACCACAGCTTGGCCACTTACTTCATTGTGAGCATCTGGGTAAGAGTTGTTGTTGCCTACTACAGCTCCTTGCAAGTGTTCTCATTTTTGCATTTGTGTGGGATTTAAGTACATCTGTGATTTTGGCTCTTCTTGCGCAAATACGAGGGCATTACAATACTGTAATAGTTCAATTTTTTCACAAAGCAAAATCTTGACCACAAAACTGCTCGCAACTTGAAAAACTCAAAAGCAACGGCATTCGTAAGTCAAGGTACCACTGGATACGATCTGGTGTTATTCACTGCATCAAGACCCGACTGAGACTACTTAGGGCTAATTAAAACCTTGTGGTAACTGAAGAGGAGTCACTGCATTCCGACGAGAGCGTGCCTGTCTCGAAACGTCCTCCTGTGTTACTTGCCAGTGAGTTATTTCACCATGAGATAAGCAAAGTCCCTTGGTAATGTTAAGAATTGGAGCGGCTAACTCTTAGCATGCCATAAAGTAACCAGACTAGTCCCTCTGTGCTGCCACACTTCCTGGAAACTGCTACAATCCTATTTTGAGCGGGCACATCCATGTTCGTCCAATACAACTTGATTTGGGCCGGTATTGTGCAAAAGGGAAATATGTGTGAACGTCCCATTGGAGAAGTGGAAGTGAAGGATGGCACATACTCAAGAAGTGAAAAGTCAAGAAAATCTAGTATCTAAAATAGCCACATAGCAAATCGTTATGTTGAACTTTCGTTCAACAGGAGATGCTGCTGAGAGAGCCAGGTAAAGTTGCACAACTTGACCCAACGGGGAAACCTTGTGAGTGATCTGGGCCCACCACCGCAGCAGTATCAGGGTGGGAATTTGTGCTGTTTGCAAACAATCGCACACTTCTTTGTGTGCACTGGAATAATTCGTTACTGTCCTTCCACTATGATTGTGTGTCGTATTGTGGGTATATAATGAATTTTATACTTTTTTTTTTTGTACAATTAACACCTTCAAAAACATGTTTTTCCACTTGCTATCGACTGAAAATGACATCAAATGTGTTGAGGGCTGACGTAACAACCAATCACAGTTCAGCGTGTGAACGTTCGTTTCATTACATCTTCATTAACAAACCTAAAGTGGTTAAAATGAAAAAAAATAGAAGCAAAGTGGACAAAAATGGCCATCACCTAGTAATTTTTTATTTATTTCTTGATTTATTTTGGGGGGAGAAACAATGGGCCTCACCCTCACACCCTATCAGATACTTTACACCCTGGAATGTTTGTCCATAGCTCAAATGCGTGAGGGCCAAGGGAGTAAGTGGATGCGATGCAGACGGTGACAAAGCCACACTGACGTGGCGTGACATTCATAGCTCTTGAACACCCAACGGAAATATGTATCATGGTCTTCTGATATGAGCCACACCAAGGAGGGCTTTAATTAATTGTTAAGGACTTTTCCTTGGGTCACATTTGACTGTTAACCGTCCAGTAACTGCTCATTTGACCTTCTATTCCATGGGGGGGAAATACGTCTGGTTGTGTTTCTGCCTCTTTGCGGCTATTTTAGGGACGCTGCGAAACCTGCGGTGGTGACGACATTATCGCTTGATCATTTGTCCTCATCGCGTTACCCATAAAGGTTTTCAGTGAGATGTTTGTTTGCGAGGGATATAAACTACCTTGCAGATATTGAAGAGGCTAGCAAGAGGAGTCATGTAACAGCAGTAATGTAAGGAATTACTCATATTGTCTTGGTCATACGAAAGCCATTACGGTCGGGATGCTTTTTAAATGTGGCATGTATGACTCTTCTCACTGTTACTGCGTGTTCTGCTGAGAGACTTCTCAATTTCAGTAGGAAGGATCGTCACTGCAATCCTTGTCGTGCGTGTGTTGCGTGTGAGACCCAAGAGTTGATTTCATTCCTAGGCTTGTAAATTAACGTACTTCAAACATCAAATTAATTCCCCCTGTTAAAATAAATTGAAATGCCATTCATCCCACACCCTCAAAAAAGAAAGAAAACAGCACTGCACTGTATTAAAAAAATCATAGCAAAAAGGTGATAAAAGATTATGTCATGAAATAATCTGTTTTTATCAGCAGAATTATTGTTTATACGGTTACTGTAGTACTGTATTCCTGTGATGGATGGATGGATGCCAAAGGGGCGTGGCCAAATGAGTTTTATCAGAAGCTTGAGTCACTTTGGCCAGTTTCTCTGTATGTGAGCGCCTGGGTGTGAGTTGAGGCCTACAGCAGCTCCTTGCAAATATTCTCATTTTGCATTTCTGTGTTTGATTATTTGTACTGTGGTTAAGACTTTTGTGATAAAAGTACAAATTCATGTTAAATGTAAAA
Organism: Idiotropiscis lumnitzeri; assembly: GCF_059441095.1. NCBI lineage: Eukaryota > Metazoa > Chordata > Actinopteri > Syngnathiformes > Syngnathidae > Idiotropiscis > Idiotropiscis lumnitzeri. The sequence continues at coordinate 24,652,507 of NC_142391.1, read as the reverse complement.
AATAAAACTACTCTTGTTTGCACAAAAAAAAAATTATCTGTTTTTTTACCGACACCCCAAATCTTCTACAAAATGAATGTGATGTCAATCAGTGATCTTATAAAGTCTGGCAAATTTGTATTTTTTTTGCATATGTATTTTATATATAACTAGTGCAACACAGTTTTTTTTTAAAGAAAATTCTGCAGTTGACATTCACACACCCAAACATATGCACATCATAAAATAGGTTCAGGAAACGTTTAACGAAGTGGAGTAATAACACAGGCGACAAAGACGCGCTTGTAAAAGTCCATTTGCACCTCATGAATGATTTTGTGTTTTAGGATAGACTGCGCCTTGAGTATTATTGGGGAGCATTTTACATACTTTATGACCGACCACGAATGTAAGGTAAGATATTTTGTCATTTGCTGTCATTTAAAGTTAAGTGAAAGGGGGTTTTCTTCTAAAAAGTTTTAAGGGTTTCTATAGTTCCACCTTAATTTGAAGCAGACAGACCAACGTGACGAGGAGAGGATGCCAGTAGGACCAATCATTGCCACGTGTGCTTCACTACTCGTCAATTAGTTTGTGTGTCGATGACAAAGGCCGCTTGAACTTTGAGGGTGGATGAATCAGTCAACCGAGCATGGTTGGTGTACCAAACCCAGCTGCTTAAAAACACCGGAGACCAAGTACTCTTAGTTCCAAATAGCAGTCCAATCGGGCCCAAAAACTGGCCCTATCAAAAACAAAAGAATTGCTATTGGGAAAGTCCCACCAGAACAGAATGCAGATATCATAATAGACATTTTTTAATCACATGGTTCTGCTTTTAGGAGTGGGTCCTATCCAGGAGAAATTAAGAATAGGAATCCCTGCCTTGAAGGCTAACTAATTACATGCCGGGACTCAGTCAGGAGATGTATCAATTGGGGGGAGGGGCAGCCAGCATGTGAACATCCAAGCGGGTTTAACTAGACCATCAGCTCCACATAAGACATTTAAAGCTGCTATTCCAGAAAGCCTTGCTTCGCATAGAGGCACAACTTTGTTCTAGATATACAATCCATGCTTTGTCTCCTTTCAAAGGGAAGTCCAACTATCCATCCATTATCAAGTCGAAATATTTCTTCACAATCTATTCTCTGCACCTTCACTAGTCTAAACACGACATTCTATGTTTGTGGAACATCAATTAAGCAGCAAAAGCCGCCCGTTTTTATCCATGCAAGGGGCGGCCATTTTGCCTTGCACTGCCACTTTCTGTCGACTGGAAATGACATCACAGTGCCTAAGAACTGTCACACGACCAAAGCCAGGAAACAGATGAGCCAAGATTGGTTGTGACCTGAGCCAGTAGGCACCGTGATGGAACTTTCAGTAAACAGCAAGTGGCAGTACATAGCAAAATGGCCGGATAAAAAAGGGGTTTGTTCATAGTCCACAAACGCAATATGAATCAGAATGACGTGTTTCCACAATTGGGGGAACTAAACAAACACAATTGTTTACTTGACGTCCCGTTTAAGAGAAGACGACAACCATGACAAAAGATGAAGAATAAACATTTGTGCCATGATTAATCATGTCAAAATATTATGTTAATGAAAGCCTTATGAAGGCAAAAGTGTGATAGTGTTTGGGGCAAAACTTGTATTTTAGGTCATGAGCATTAATAATCACATAACCTCATAATAACAAATGCACTTAAGCCAGCAAAATATTTGATTGGTAACACGTGTCGTCTAGCTTTGAACACTTGACAACCGTAATAAAACGTTTTATATTTCACTTGTGCCAATTTTCCTGTGGCCAACCACACTATCTGCCTTTTTTTGCTGACTACTGCGACGCAGCAACACAACAAAAAATTCGATGACAACAACCCGCCACAACTGAGTTGCATATACTGATGACGACATTGGCCGTCGATTTTATTATTATTATTTTTTTAATATTTCCTCAGTATTACACCTTTTGTAGATTAGGACATGTAGGCGTGTAATCCATGTTGAACAAATAAAAAAGCTGATTGCCATGTATATTTATCTTGAGAATTGCGTAAACCAAAGAGTGTGTGGGTTACAATTTGTTTTAAAGCTATAATGAAAGGATTGTTTGCTTAGAAACAAAACCTCAGCGTTTCGTTAAGGTCAGGCTCGTCTTGTCAGCCCGAAACTCATTTATAGTCATCGTTACTAAGAAGTTCTCTCCATAACATCCCATGAGATCCTTCACAAAGTTCCAGTTGCGTGTTTGGGTATGAATTCATCATGACTGACTGGCCTAAAGAGAACTGGTTTTAGTTTACAGAAAGATACTTTAGAGACATGACATTTTTAGCCTATGCAGTAAACCGTCTGCTATATGACGGTTCATCGTTCTTGCGCCGTTCTTGATTTTTAGGCTTTTTACAATATACATTAGAGGCAAGTCTGAATTTAGAGTGGCATTGCTGAAGTTTACAGTGACATTAACAGAAATAAGAGGCAGAGAAGATCCCCTACTATGCTACAGTAATAAAATATGCAGCATGCCTGTGAGGATTTTTGTATACTGTTTGAATGTTTTGCTGCGCCGTGTGTGAATTAAAGTAGACGTTGTTTGAAGGTTTATAATTAATAAATCAATGCTCTTGTCCGTTTGTCTATCGACGACATTTCATGTTAAATTTTAGAATGAATGCAATGGATTTATATGGTTGGTTATTATGGTCTTTAAATATACAAAGTTGGTTTGCCTGAAGTTTGATGTATAAGTTTTACATTATAGTTCAGCTGGGAGTTCAAAATAAATGGCTCGAAGCAAATACACAAAGCCTCTCAGTTGGAGCACGATGAACGAGTGATTTCTTTTTGTTTCCTCAAAGTTATTTCATACGATCTGTACCGTTTCTTGACAGCAATAGATTGAGAACGGACGATTAAGTATACTTAAAAAAGTGTGTTTTAATAATGTGACCTGGCCGCTCTATATTGCAGATTCTCACCGACTGTATTATGGCTTTGCCTGCAACATATCCCTTGTGTTAAACGTGCAGAAACAGGCGATTTGCAAAAGACAGGCAGCGACAGGTGTTTCTAAATGGGGCAACATTCTCCCGGTATTACGATAGTACTGGCAAATATGCCGAGCGTGGCCAAAAGCGACGGCGATGGGGTTTTAGATGGTCTTTGGCGAATACTGCAGCCTCGTGAAGGACACAGACAGGTGAGCGGCTTTGGCTGTGGAACATCACTGGCAAGCAACTGCGACGGTTAAGTGACAACGGCAGCTGCAAAGGGATGGGAATTGCTAACAGCGACAGGAAAAAGTCTCATAGCCTGTGTGAGGGATACAAGTTTGTTGACTATCCTCGTAATTCAAAGAATTTGTATCTCAACTCATCTTTCCCCATTGAAATTGTTGAAAGTGCCATTAATCTATTCCAGCGCCCCCCCCCAAAAAAAAACATTTTTGAATGTGTTTTATTGCAAGGAAAGACACTCTAAAGCATCATATTTCATAAAATTAAAGCGCAATAACATAATTTAATGTAATGCTACGGAATTAATCATTTTGTGCATCATGATTTCATGTTTCAATTCAATTCCTTATGCGGCTCCTTCTGGTGTGCCTGCCTTGGCCACCCCAGGCAGTATAATACAGCTATACAAAGAAAATACAAAGAAAGGTCACAACTAGTCTCTTTGCCTGAGTAAGGTGCAATATACAGTCCTTGTTTTTCGCAGAGGGCCGGAACGGGGACGGGGGCAAAACTATTTTTATGAATAGGCCAGAGGGACGAGGCCGGAACGGTACGGAGATCATGGCCGGAGGGCGGGGGACTGACCGACAAAAAAGGGTCAAGTGCCCAGCTCAGGTATATACCAATATGCCGTTTACTGTGAAATTAAAGTTGAGAGTTGAGTTAGCTGCCACAATACAGCGCTCCTATCTTAAGTGTGCATGCAAGTCAAAGCAACGGTGGAAAAAATCAAAAGTATTCATACATCTGCAGTATGGCACAGCTTACGAATGAAAAGTAGCTTTATTGCAGGTGTCCGGAATGATTGGGAGGGGAGCTGAAATATTGTCTCTGACAATCTAGTCTTACCTAGAAAGCTATTTCCAGCCCGCTACACTATTTACACAAGTCATTCTCCATTGCGCTTCTCCGCTCGACAAAGAAGCGATACGTCAGTCATGTTTTGTTTGGTGGATTTTTCTGCAATGATTTATCCTGCTGCCTGCCTGGGTTTTCTCCGGGTACTCCGGTTTCCTCCCACATTCCAAAAACATGCATGATAAGTTTATTGGACACCCTGAATTGCCCCTAGGTGTGTTTGTGAGGAGAAGCGGCTCAGATAATGGATGGATGGATGGATGGATAGTGGCCATAGTAAAGGTAAATCAGGTGTGTGGCTTTTGGTATACAAGAAGACGAGGGCCAAGTGGCATCTCCGGCGCATGCGCATGACACACATGACCACCACACATGGCAAAGCAATCGGCTTCAAGTGCGGACTTCAAATGAAACCCGGGGATCTTGCCGTCTCTATTCTGAGAACACAATGTCAACAAAATGAAAGCATACACCCCAACCCTACATCAACTTCCCAAACAGAACCCCTCGCTGGGGACGACTCCATGCCAACTTTCTGTACTCAAAAATAACCCAAGCAGCTGTCAGTTTGAGAGGTGTACACTCATGTTCAGGTGTGTGTGAGTGCATGCGCTTGGTGGGCAGGTTGCGTGCATGACTATCGTTTGGATACCTCTGTTCTGTCCTGGTGTGCCAATGAGTTTCTTTATGTTTCCAAACAAAATTGGACTTTGGTTACGTAAGCACTAACAATGCATTATTCCTCAGTGCATCATGTTACCAACAATACAACAGAAGTGCAGTGGTGGAAAGTAACAAAGTGCAAATACTTAGCATAATATGAACCTGGGAGGACTAATAACTGATTTCATGGCACATGCAATATGTCTGAAAGCTTCTGGTGTAAAAAGAAACCGCAGTCTGTTGTGAAATGAAGTTGGAAGGAAATGAAGTTACACATACAGGTAAGGTGTGTTTTTTTTCAGTTGTTAGCATATGCTAATTTTGCATTTTTGTGACAATCCTCACAATGTTAGGACAAAGCTTGTTTTCATAGCATAAAAGTTGAGTCAATACTTAGAACATGATTTTCCCACTTCTTCTCTGTGGGAGTTACAAGCGGGAAATATGCTAACTTTCAAGTATTGGAAATGATGGATTACATTTGTACTTTTTACATTTACGTCCGTTTTTTTTTCTATGATCCTTCAGTACAGGAGTCGAAACGGAACTTCTGTGCTTAGTAGTTTCCAGAGCTGGACAATCCGTTTTTTGTTTTTTTTTATGAAGTGGAACGGGGTCGGGGTCGACAATATTTAGCAAAAAGGCCGGACGGTCGTGGCCAGAACGGTACTGAGATCGCGGCTGGAGGGTGGGGGAATGACCGGCAAAAAAGGCTCAAGTTCTTTACAAGAATATGTTTTATGCAGAGCCACTTGTCATGACTCAACTTCAGAAAACAGCTGAGTCGTGATTGGCCTTTACCTGAACTGTGAGCAAATGTGATGTCATTTTCAATCGAGAAAATGTGACAAATTGACCGCCCCCAGGGATGTACCAAAAACGGGTGGATTTTACAGCTTATCTCATATACCGAAAAAAGTCATATCAATCAGAATGCCATGTTTAAACCCCGTGAAGGCGCATGGATCGTTTTATTACAAATAATTTTCGGGGGTTGCTATAGAATTAGTCGCCTGACAAAAAGATGCAAATTTATCAAATGATGACAGTGAAATAGTATGACTTGTGTATTTTTTATTATTATTATTTATTTTTTTTGCAGGCTAGAATGAACATTTTTCAAAACCCGAGGCTGGTTGATTTTTTGGCGAGCGCAGAATAATGTTTTCACCATAAATCATTCTTGCAACAACAAATGAAAAAAAAATGTCGGCACTGTGAATGTGGCAAGAGTGATGTCTGTCGCTGATTTTTGAATTTTCATAAATCCCCCAAAAACTCATTCAATTAAAATCATACCCAAGGGTGACTTTTCCTCTCTCAGTTAACCTTTTTTTTTTTTTACTTGTATCATCATTCGCAAGTTGGAAAAAATAACAAACCTAATTTCACCACATAATGAGGAAAAAGTACAGATATCAGCTTTTAAATCTCTGAATTTAGGGGTTGTGGGAAAAAAAAACTACTTAACTAGAGTAATGAAGTATTTGCGCTTTGTTAGTTCCTACCCCAGCAAAACTGGTGCTTCAAACCATCCCACAGGCACTCCTACCGAAGGGTATTTTGGAGATGAGTGCTGAGACATGAGCCCAGCCTCACTCTTGACTCGTATGCAAGGTCTGTAAACCAACGCCACCACAGGATGACAAATAACAACATCGAAACTAACCCTCAGCACAAAAGATACTTCCAAACCTTTGTTATTTGCATGATATCTTGTTTACTCAAAGCGGGCATTGTTTTATTGCATACTAAGACATGTGTGCTTATAGCCCAAGGTGCTTCCGGTTAATTATGGTTAATTTTTTTTAACAGCCGTAGCACCAAATAACATTAAATCTGCACATGCATTCAAGCCCATTAAAAGAACTTCCTGTGGTGAATGGAGTATTTAGGTTAAAAAAAAAAAAAAAAAAGGAAAGAAAAAATAAAAAAAAATAAAAGGTGCTTTTGTTGTAGGGAAGTGGAGGGGATTTAAAAAAATAGGTTAATAGTAAACCACCCAAATAATGATATAATGATTCTAATTTTCAAAACATTTCCACATCTCTAAAACTTCGACTGTTTTAAAGGGGTCATTTTATGCCTTTTCTTCACAATTTTTAACGTTTTCCATTCCAAAATACAAAATAAATAAATCAAAGTAAAAAAAAATGAGCAAATAAAACCTCCACTGTAACAATTGCCGTGCTCAGCAGCCCAATTAAGCTGTTGAAATGTTGCGAGTTCACGATACCAACGGGACTCTCAAAGCACTTGCTCACAAATCCTTGTCATGACTACTGGATATTAATTAATTAATATTAATTCATGTGTTTAATTGCTGCCCAGAATGTCTCGCATGGAAGCATTTCTAGTGTGACTCAGGGGTAAAGTGGCATGTTAAGCAAAAGATTGCCAAATAAAGCCGAAAGGGGGAAAAAAAGTATTGCCATTGATAAGTGGATACATCCTGTTAGCCTTTTGAAACAATTTTTCTTTTCTAATCAACCAAACTCGGGGTTTATTATTAAGACACCGAGTTGGTTATAAACGAGAATTGTATACTATTAACTCCAGGGACATGTGCACGCCACATGTGTATCAGCGTAGCAAGAGAGAAGCAGCTGCTTTCACTCTGAGTATCTCATCAAATTTAATTTAGAATGATAATGAGGGTAAGAATGGAAAAATCATTAGGTGTTCGAGTTTTATTTTCTTATTAATGCGCTAAACTTAGCATCCTGATGTTCTGGCACCTGCTGCCTGACATGTGTCAGAGCATAAATATGTTTTCTATCAACCTGGCTGTTTGTTTTTTTGGTCTGTTTGCTGCAAAAGCATATTCTTAGCTGTTTGGTTTTTTTTTAAATAATGAGTAGAATGGTAGCCTACAAATGTCTCAAGGGACTGTCCGGTTGGGAAATGAAAGACGTTATGTAAAGTAAAATAGAGCTATGCTCACTGTAGCTAAAGAAATGAGTGAGAATAGCAGAATCGATATTAGCTGCTAGCATTGGACAGCTAGCCACTGACCTGGCTTGTGATCAAAGATCATCATATTAGTGGTTCGAATCGTACAATTTGAAGCTCCAACCCAAATGTGGACATTATCATGAGTCTCAGATATGTCAACTAAACTTGTGAAAGCATTTTTTTTTTTCAAGACAAACCAAAGTGTATTCATTTCAGCAGCATCTATGAAACACGCTCTTTAAAACCCTTCCTTTTCTTAGTCATGGAACAATTCAATTTGCAAGTCAAGGTACCACTTTAGGTAGTTTAATTTACAATGGTTAATATTCTTTGCATTTCCATTATTTCCATAACAAGTTAACGGATTGTAGTCAATTTATAGGCTTCACTGTTCATCTTTTCATGGTTAACCTCACTTTGTTTTCCACTCTTACCATCACATCCCCCTCGCTAGTTATCCTCTAACCCTATCTCTCGTTGAAATACACACACCGCGTTGCATAGTTCGTCTTCTCGTTCTTACTGTGACATTTACCCAATCAAATCCAATCAAATCGGACAGGCAATGCTGCAACATGAAAAAACACGTAAAACTAACAGAAAGTCACGGACCCAAGTGACCCTTTTCCGTGACGCATGTAAAAACCTCAAAGGTCCAGATGTTGACCAAGGCATGACCGTGTTTAAATACGCAGAATGTCTGGTGTGGCGGTGCCAGTGAGTGCCTAGCAACGCTAACAAAAAAAATAATCTGGAGGCTTATAAATCAGAGCCATCTGTCCCCAATCAGACTGCTTGATCACAGTGTTAATAAAAACCATACTAAGACCACCTTGTGGTTCCATCCATCCATCTTCTGTACCGCTTCTCCTCACTCGGGTCGCGGGGGGCACTGGAGCCTATACCAGCTATCTTTGGGCAGTAGGCAGGGGACACCCTGAACTGGTTGCCAGCCAATTGCAGGGCACACAGAGACGAACAACCACCCACGCTCGCACTCATACCTAGGGGCAATTTAGAGTGTTCAATCGGCCTGCCATGCATGTTTTTGGAATGTGGGAGGAAACCGGAGAACCCGGAGGAAACCCACGCAAGCACGGGGAGAACATGCAAACTCCACACAGGATGGCCGGAGCCGGACTCGAACCGATGACCTCTGCAGTGTGCGGCCATCGTGCTAACCATTCAACCACCGTGCCGCCCTTGTGGTTCCAATAAAACATTAATCTGTTTGATCAATGACAGCTAATTCTTTAAAGACTCCCAAACAGTGTAAGAACACCCTTACATAAGCTTTGATCAGCAATAGTACACTGACACCGTAAAGTGAACCGCCACTGCGTTTCACGGTTCATCTTTTCGCAGCACGCCTACGTCAACATTTTGAATCGTTTTTCTTGAGTTTTTACAGTATGCGGGCAAATTCCAATTTGGAGCCGCAAACCTTCAGGGTAGTACCAAGTTGTGCCGGGACATGCCAGGGAACACGATGGTCTGATGGAAGAGATGCAACAGAAGAGAAGGAGCCTTCACCCTTCAGTGTAACAGGTTCTGCAGTTTTCGTATTTCTTTTTGCCACAGCCTGCCTGCGTCTTCTATTACTGCTTCGTGCGCTGGTTTCCAGTCTTTCACATGGTATATCGAAGTATTAACTTGCATATTCTGCTCGACAAAATTGCATTGTTTGTTTGAACACTGTAATGTTTAAAAGAAAAATACAGACTTTTTTTTTTAGTGCCAGTTTTACAAAACTTCAACTGGGAATTCTAACTCTTGTTTAGAGAACAGTCTAAGTGAAATGTTTTTTTTTTGGTTTTCGAGCCCTCAAAGTGATGCTATAGTCGTCCATTTCTTGACAGCGACAAAGTGAGTACAGGTGATAAGGAATACTTCAAATATTGCGTTTTAATAAGTTTAAATTGTGTTTAAAGTGTGTGATAAGAATATGAAAAACACGGTTTTGAAATGGTCCCTCTTTGGTAGATTGTTCCCCTATAATTGTTAGCGTGTATTTTTTAACATATTAGATGGGACTTCCTAATCCTCCTTTTTCAAGCAAATGCGCAGAAGTAGACTTTTGGAAACCAAAGTTCTCCTGCTGCGATGTCACTTCTATATCTTTCTTTTGCTGCGGTGGGCTGGCAAACCGGTCCAGGTTGTTCCCAGACTACTGCCTGTAGACAGCTGGGATAGACTCCAGCACGCCCGCAACCCTTGTGAGGAGAAGCGGCTCGGATGATGGATGGATGGATCTTTCAGTGAGCGTCTGTCTGGATGCGACATATCCAACATTAACATTGAGGAAACAACTTCAAGTTTATTGCATAAATGGCTATCTAAGGAGTATTTTAGGGGGTGATGTACAGCTCTTAATTTACATAATAATTCATCTTAATAATTATCTATCTATGACTTAGTCATCCTCAGATATAATCATATGGGAATTATCCCCCCCGACCATGATTGTGTATATTTTCCATCTTGATTCCCTTGTTACATTGTGATAAATGTCTCCAAGTTCTATGAACACGTGGAATCATCGTCACTTGGATTTCGCCCAATGACACAGAGTCTAAGCATGGACACTTACTTCTGTAAGGTGAGGCTGAGGTTGCCTGTGCAGTTCTTGATCTTGTTCTGGGCCTCCAGGTGGTTCATCCCCTCGGTGGCAATGCCGTCGATGGATAGAACCGAGTCTCCGATAGCGATGCCAGCTTTGGCTGCTTTACCGCCGTCATTCAGCTGCACAAATGAAATAATTACAAGTTGTTTGATTGACTAATTCAAACTTCTGTCGTGGATTATTCTCTTTGTTGACGGGTTTAGTGCTGAATTTTTCGACACTAACTGTTACTACAGACTCACAACCATCAGCCAGGAGGAAAGACTATGTCAAAGTCGGAGAATGATAAAGTCTGTGAATAGAAGCTGAAGTGCCGCCCCATTTGACTCGTGACCCCCCCCCCAAAAAAACAATTATAATAAATCAAATCAAATAAAATAGCACTTGGGTGGGCAGCATGATGGGTTGTATTCCCGCTGCCCGAAGACATCTGGGATAGGCTCCAGAACGGCCGCTACCCTCATGAGGAGAAGGGGCTCTCACGCACTTCTAGACGACTTGACTGAACATTCGTCTTGCAGGTACAATTAACTATAAATCTTCATCTATTCAGTCACAAGGTGTGATTGATGGGCAAAAAAAACAGAGATCAAAACTGCTGAAGTGAAACATTGCGAGGCATAAAATGCCAATGGCTTTGCAAATCAGAATCCCAAGGCACCTATAATAATTAAAAGGTTAAGATTATTGCCCTCTCAAAGACCCGACAGTTGGCAGGAGTGGGTAAAAAAGGTTTTTAGCATCACAATTTTGATCACCAGCGCAACAACCATTGAGCCGCAAACCAGTTAAAGGCATGAATGCCATCGCACGCTTTAATAGGGCTTGTTAAAAAGGTGACGCTGGATTTATGAGGCGGTTTGCAAAAACAAACTGGTTTATAGTCTTTGGAGAAACACCATGTAAGTCTTGGTTTGCGGGCATCCTGACACCGCTGAGTGTTGCCTTACAAGTGTTCAATTCAGCCACATTGAAAATTACAACAGTCGCAAGGAGCTGCTTTGGGCCACAACTCCCTCCCGACCATTTACAGATATTACACTTTGCAAAAGCAGTTTATTTCTTTATATTGTCTTTTATCACAGTTTGTTTTCTTATGGTTTTATACAAATATGCAACATCGAAAAAGTTGAAGTGGTTGCAGATTACTAAAAACTTTCTTTATATTTTATCGACATTTCATACCACATGGCTGCCGCATGCGAGACTTACAGGCATCACATGAACACATGCTATCATTTGTTCCACTGTCTAGCACCAAGATACAAGCTGAAAGGGTTATGTAAGCAGTTAGTTATATAAACCAGACCACTTTCTTATCAGCAGACTGAGGGTGGACATTAACACCCATCGGATGTTACACCCTGAATTGCTTGTCTAACACACCAAAGAACTGCACTCGACCCCCGCCCCGAAAAAATAAAATGAGTTCTGTGCATGAAATGGCTTTTCATGTCTTCGATGAGCATTTAAGTACTTTGCGAGGGTGGCGCTGGCTTTTCGTTGCAACACAAAGTCTGAGATGGTCTAAAGTGGCAGTGAGGTCATTTGTTTCTTTTGACACAATGAAAGAAGGACCACACACATCTTAGGGATGCGGACTTCTCCTCTTTCAAGTAATCCATTTGAGCCGACGGCATCCACAATAAAGCATGAATGAAATTGTAGCTTTTCTGCACTCTTTTGCAATTTTATCCCTCAGTACATAATGTATATAAAGAGAAGACGCTTGGGCACGGCGAAAAAAAATCAAAAGACACTGGGATTAATGTTAATGCTCTGTGGCCCCCGACCATTTATAGACATATTTTCCCAACACGCACACGTTAAATCATTCAAACATTCACTGAGAGGAGGCAATTGCTATGATTTGACAATAATTCAACTCAAAACACCCCAAAGTTAGAACACAAACAGGATATGTATCTGTATAGGTTAAAGGAAAGCGTGTGTGGAATGAGTGGTAGTAATTAGTGGCAAAATGCATGAGAGCTGAAAAATCGGCATATTTTTCCGACACTCTTAAAATCCTTTAATTTTCTTAAAAATTTACAGTGAGCCTTATAATCGATTAGATTGCCTTATTATCTAATTCTCCACCGTTGGAAACCCAAAAATAAGACATCAAGATTGCACGCATTTCCACAGGAAAAATGTGACTTTTAATACAGATTTTCAACCATTGCAGATGGATGTGAAAAAGCGTCGCCCATGATGAATGAGGTTTCACTATAATAGGATCAGTTCAGTGCTGGTTTGCATATATTCCATCAGCGCAATGCAGTATACAAAGATTGGTGTGGTTTTCCGAGCTAACTCCATTGTCTAGTCTAGTGGTACCGGCATCCAACCCAAGAGATTACATATAGCACATGGCGTGTGTGAGAGTTCACATTTGACCTAGCAAACAGCGCTTCCAGCAACTTTCAACACTTCTTCTGAGCGCTTTGAAGAGAATAATCGGGTTTCAGCACGTAGCGATGAGAACATTTTGGGAGTGCTACAATTCAATTCAGTGTTCGGAACAATTCATGCTTACCAGCAAAAGAAGTGACGGTGATGACGGGCAAAAGGATTCCAGCAAGCACACACGTCACTTTGAACGACAGAACATAAAAATGCTTCAACTCTATTTACGGCCAAATCCTTACCAGTGTTAATCATATAATGGCAGTCCCTGCTTAATGACCTTACAAAAAAAAAATACCATTTTAAGTTGTCAACACCACAAAGAAGACTGGTATTCACAAGCTTGGCAAATATTACATGCTTAAAAAATATATGTATAAAAGGAGGCTGCAAAGTCATTCAAAATAATAATCATGGTCAGTTCCCCCAGGGCCGGTGTCCAGCCTGTTTTACATCTCTCCCTGCTGCAACGCACCCGATTCAAATCATCAGATTATCAGCAAGGTCTGCAGAAGCCAGATAACGATCCTGAGGATTTGAATCAGGTGTGTTGCAGCACGCAGAGTTGGAAAACAGGCAGGAACAGGTGTGAGGTCGCCTAATTGAGGACAGGGTAAGCGGTGTTGAAGATGACGCATAAAAAAAATGTCTTTCCACAATGTGGGCATGTGAGATAAATGCGTTGAAACCTGGGCACCCACCAACAAAATCAAAACACCAGGATGGACCAATTACTTCTCTCAGGTGTCAGCTCCAACGTGCCTATTCGAGAATATTGTAACGCAAAAAGCCAATCTGACAGTCGTAGCCTCACTTTTGGAGGTGGGTAACACAGATGACCAACGACTTACGTAAAATATCTTCATATGTGCTTTCAATAATCACGCCGCGTGTTCATACGTCTGCGTTTTACCTCCACAATCAACCATTCAGTCCCACTGTGAACGCCGGCTTGTTTTAGGAACGTGCCGTTTAGCCTTTACGACTTGAAAATCGTGGATTTGTTGATGCCGCTTCTGTGAGGAAGGGCTTTAATAGGACAACCATAACATAAAATCCAATATTACAGCCACATTTTGGGTTTGACAGCATTCCCCCTTGCTATATCGCACTTTTAAGTTGCTTTCGAGTTTTACAGTATGTTTACTTACGTTCATGGCCTCACGTATTGGAAAAGAGATCCACAGTTACTGAACCACTTTCAGCATTTTATTGAATGCTGCGACAACAATAAAACACAGTAATCACACCGACACAGAAGCTGCTGTCTGCCACAGCTCATGTCCAGACGCTCTCACGCAAACTGGGCAACATTGCGCCACCCGTCCAGGCCCCGCCTTTTAAAAGAACATGCGTGTAAACTGACACAATAAGTACCGCATTATATTTCTATATTTTTGTGTGTTCAAATATGTTGGCAAATATGCATTAATAAGAATGTTTTTCGAAGTATACGTCTGAAACTTAACCACAGCGATAAATGGGGGTTAACAGGAAGATGAACTCACTATTACACCCACCCAGTAACCACAAGTGCAGGTCTCCCTAATGCAGCGGTGGGCAAACTTTTGGATTGGCGGGCCACAATGAGTTCTTAAATTTGACAGATGGGCCAGACCAGGAGCAGATGAATGAAGAATTTAATTTTAAATGAAAGTGAACTAAAGCATTACAACATTATATATGTCTTTGAAAAAACACGGTATTTAGAAAATAAGACATTAACAAGGTTTATTCATTTCATTTTTTCAAGTTCGGCGGGCCGGATTAAAACGTTTAACGGGTCACATGTGGACCCCGGGCCGTAGTTTGCCCACACCTGCCCTAATGTATAAAACTTAAATCCTCCCCTCCATGAAAAGAAACAAACATGTCTGAAAATGGCAAAGCCTGTTGACAGGTGCAAAGTATTTCATGTTATTCTGGCTTGGGCACAGCATGTGTGTGACACCGATAGGACTTTTCCACTGGATCAGCTCATCCATTATCGGTGAGGACAGTGTCTGCGATGAGCTCACCAGATAACTTTAAACAAGCATATCCATTTTTTTTTCAGAAGGTATGAAGTTTCCATACACTGACGTGGACGGGAGTGTTATATATCTGAGTATCCGAATGCCTACAATTCTTCTAAGACCGTCACTTCACTTTGAACTGGCACATTGTTTTGGAGTTTTTGGTCGATATATTGAGTGTTGCACGCAAATCTTACTGAGCACAAATGGATCGGACCTTTGACCGAGTAGTATTGCAAAAGCCAAAATTTGATTTATGCCAGAGCGTCAAATACATCAAAGCTCATGTGAAGATGCAAAACATTCAAGTAAGGGGCTGTCGTTGCCCTCAAATGTGGGCAACGACAGCCTCGGTCTTGTACTTTCAGTCGTTATTGACCAGGACAAATCGTCAAATACAAAATCACCACGATCACAATGAGCTGCTGTAGGCCACAAGTCACACTAAGACGCTCACACGCAAAACAATCTGACTTGAACTTTGAGTGTCACTCACTAGGCCACACCCCTAAAAACACACATCCAAAATGTGAATACTACAGCAAGAAAACCTTGTAAAAATATTCTACATTTTATTTTTCTTTATTAAAAATACTCGAGGAATTAACTGTTTGGGGGGTGGGGACTAGAACAGATTAAAAAGTCTGTCAACCCGTTTTAATTGTCTTAGTAGGTCACAAAACGGTTGTGAATTTGTAAGTGATGGGACCACTCCAAGCAGGATGTCTCGGCTTTAATGCTTGGGTGTGGCGGTGGAAGCTGACCTGTGAAATGATGGGACTATTGTTAAAAAGTGAATGCACACATTCCCCGAGGCATTTACTGTATCTATTGTGTGTGCGTGCATGTGTGCGCGTGTGTGTGTGTGTGAGTGTGAGAGTGCAGTGAACACTTAAAATGGGTTGCACTTAGGAAGGTTTAAATAATGATTCACTGCGTAAATCTAGGTGGGATGTCTTCGATTTCAACATTTAGAGGCCTTGTCCTTGAAAATCCTCGAAAGTTCATACTTATCACAAAGTAGTGTGTTAATGATGACTCACAATGTTGTATCTGGGTTGTTGTGGTAAAATATTTCACGCACCAAGGCCCGATATGAAACATGAACTTTGCATTGGAAAAAGCAGCTAAAATAGAATTGAATAATCGATTAATCCGTTAATTTATCATTTTGAATGTGGTCAAGGGCGGCACAGTAACTGCTCACGATCTAGCTAGAATCCTTGAGCAAGCTGTAAAATTGGGCAGCAGTACTCATGGTATGGAACACACGTTCAGAACCCTCAGGTAAAAACTAATTATATTTTTTTGGAAATAATCAATGCACTGATTGTACATTTTTCCTCGTATCTGATAAAGCATATTCAATCAAATGTCCAACAATGCAGCACGGCAAGCCTAGCAGTTAACATGATCACTGGTTTCTGTTTTTTTATTTGAAACCCCTGCAAAACAGTAAAACATAAACGCAGGAGCTGCTGTTGGCCACAGCTCACATCTTGAAGCTCACACGCAGATTTCCTGCCACAATACTGCAATCTATGCCTATTATACTTTTTTTTATTATTTAAAAATGTTGACCGCGTGTTTAAATAAGTTTAACGTTAAGTTTTAAGGGTGTGGGAGGGGCTAAACTATTAAATAATGTTTTTGCGTGTGGAATGTATCTCTGGCAATAAACAGGTTTACTGCATTTATAAGTAGAATAACAAGGTTTGCCTGTTGCTCTCATCCGACATTACTGTACGTGGCTTGCGCTTTTTAAGCCCTCATTCCCAATTTGGATTCACTTCATACCAACTACTTTGGGAACAAAAACCCACAGCACCTTTACCACACATGCACATCAACAAAAACACAAACACAACTGCGGTTAAAAGATTGAAATAAAAAGGAAAAAAAATCACATGGTTTCGGTTAGTGGGAAAAGTATCACATCCAAAGTAATAATAACACAACATGGCAACCCAAAGGGGCCCCGCGGGGTACTGGTATTAGAGCGGGCCAGTCGTTTATCATCGGGCTCATGTTGCCATTAGCCTGCTTACTGCCAATTTTAGTCATTTGTTGGAGCGTTTGCAGTATTTGGTTCAGAAGTGCATGTGTACTCTATAGCACTGAGAGCGGCTTCAAATAGCATCCACTTCAAAATAAATGCCACCCTCAAATACAGTCAAGTCCCAGTTTATCGCGGGTCACATTCTGAACTCACCCGTGATTGCTGAAAATCTGTGATCTCGAGATATGTACATTATTTTATAGTTTTAGCCCTCCCCCGTTAAACACACTTTTTCAACACATTATAAGATTTATTGAACTAGGCAAAAAGAGTATAGAAAATATTGTACAAGTAAGTGCATATCGTAGTATTTGTTTAAATGCATGTGCCTTTACGAGGCGGGGCCTGTGAGTATGCGCGTGAATGTCTGGACTGCAGCTCCTGCATGGGTGTGTTTTGTGAATTTTTGTTGGGAGCATCCAATAAATGGCTGGAAAGTGCATGTGAAACTTTGGCTTGCCTTTGCTACGAGTAAATACAGAAACTGTAAAACCCATTAATAAAACAGTCACTTGCAAACTTGTTGTAAACCAAAAACAGCAGCACCAAAGTCGGAAGCGAGTATCTCAAAGGAATCAAAGTGTAAACATATCCCGTGCAGTATTAGTGATGATTAGCGATCTTATAATGATTAATGATGTCACTCACATGGCCACACCCCTTAAAGGACACATTCAGCACACATGTACTAAAATCCATTCAATAATTACACTTTATAAAATCAATTTCTTTGCATTCTCTTGATAGTTTACTTTGATTTTTTTTATTATTTTTTTATTTTGTTATAAAAAAATAAAATGTAACCCTCCGACCAAAGAAAAAAAAGAAAAAAGTAGTGGTGGTGTTTTGGGGGACTTTTGTCTTACCCTGGAGATGGTGAGAGGCAGGTTGAAGTCTTTTCCGCCTTGTAGCCTAAAGCCCCAAGGGGCTTGGCCAGAGAGAGTGACGCTGTAGTTGCTGCTCATGGTTTCCTTGTGCTGGTTGTTGTTATGTTGGAGGGAGGTCCTAAAGAAAAGCAGAGTGGGAGCTGGACAATTATTGAGACTTGCTACACATATTGGAAGAGAAAATTAAAAAGTTCACTTGTTTTTTTCAGATAATGTAATTTAATTACAAATAAGAGGATACTTCAACTAAAAAAAAAATACAATTTGAAAACAAATTAAAAAATACTATACGTAAAGATAGTTTAAAAAATGCACATTTTAACTATAAAATAAAAATCATACTGAATATTTGAGATTTGGCTTGGAATTTAAATAAAAAATACTTTAATTAAAAGTATTTTTTCAAACTATTTAAAAACATAAAACAATTCACCTACAAATTTTAGATACAATGCATGTAGATAGTAGAAAAAGAAAATAATACTAATCTTAAAAATCTGTGGAATATTAAAACAAATAGTTTCACACATAAATTAAATTATGAACAAAAATGACTTTCATTTAAATTATTTTTGTTATTCATTTAATATCAATTATATAAAAAATATTATACAAAAAAAATCAAAACAAAAATCTACATAAATCTAAAAATGCTGAAATTTAAATATTAAAACTAAAAATAAATGAATTATTAATTGCACTAACAGAATCAAGAAAAAAAAAGTGCTAAAATTAAAATATCACACCAAATTAATTATATATAAAAAAAGATAAGATAAATACTGAAAGCAAAATTCTACCCAAAATAATTTTGTATTTATTAATAAATGCCATTGTGGAAATAATTAGCAATATAATATTATCCCCCCTTGCAAAAATTAAATAATAATAATAATAATAATAATAAATAAATAAATAAACACCAACATCATGAACACCACCTCAAATGATTCACAAATAAATCTAATCTAATTGCAGAAAAGTACGGGCAAGACAATTCGGAAATGCACAACATTTTTCAGCATTCTGGAGAACGTAACTAGCACAACTTGTCAAACATTCTGAATGCATTATAGACATTATTTTTCATATAATCAAAACCACTCTACCTTTATTAGAATCCCCAGAGAAAAAAAACAGGCAGGTGAAGACAATAAATACAATAATCCCCTGGCGTCCCCTGGAATATCCCTTCCCAGCAAACACACTGAGTGTGTGTGAGGGGCACGGGGAGCACATGCGCTTATATATGAGGAGGGGAGGAGAAAGGTGGAGGAGGGGAGAGAGGAGGAGCAGTGAGGGAAAACGGGGTGATGAGAGGTTACAATAGAGAGGGCAGGACGAGAAATCAGGGAGACGAGTGGAAGGGGGTCAAGATGACATGACGGAAAAGTGATTGGGAGTCCCACAGATGGGGAAAATGACGAGGGGGGCGCGGGGGTTAACGAGAGGGGACGCTTTATCTTTGGTCTGGATATTTTTGACGTGGACTCAGGCTACACTCTTTGAATGGAGACGAGAGTCCGTCCACTCCAGACAGTCTCTTCATCCACCTGACCACTAATTGGCTTGACTTACTTTTTAGTGAATACTTACAATATCTGGCTACTGGCATAATGCTAGCAAACAATACAAAATGCCAAAGATGGCCTAGCGAATAGCCTTGTTGCTACTTTGTTATATCCCTTTAATCAACAGATATTTAATACAAATGGTGGAGCAGCACATGCGGACAGATAATAGAACAGTACACAAAGGCATTGAATATTTATCCTCTGCAAAGAATCACTTAGTGCAGCTTACTGTGGAATGAGGAGTGTCATTTTCATTTTCATTTTCTTCCAAAACAGCGAATCCCGTTTATCCCATGAGTCCCAGAACCTCAAAAGGTGAAAATGTGCAATACAGAGAAATATAACTTGTTAATATACACTTGTTAAAGTATTTCTGAGCACCTGTTCTCGCTTTCTTGCTGTTGAGAACTGGGCGACACAACATATAACATCAGTTTGAGGAGATGAAAGGAATAGGCCTTGGCAAAAAGGAAGCCGAGCATGATCGCTTCAAGCTGGTCATTAGTCACTTCCGGTTTACTGTAAAACTGACACCTTGAACAAAAGAGAATTAACCTTTTTTTTTTTTTTAAACAAGCAATGTCTGTGCTGCCCGGTTTGTTGCAGCACAAGTACACTGAAGGCACGTAACTCTAACTACACTGTGACAACATATATATATATACATATATATATTTTTTTTTTTAAAAAAGACTTGGAAAAAATCTGCAATATAGGTTTGGCACTAATGATGAACAACCACATAATTGCTGTTCACTCTATTTACAGTGACAGATGGCACAAAAGCTGATGCATTCTATGCCTCGTGGAGATATGCTTTCTAGACTATGAAACCATTCTTTTGTTGTTTATGCTATATTTGATGGATTATGCATATTGTCCAAAGTCTTCAATGGGCTAATGGGTTCAAAAGACGGAACAAAAAAAGATTTATGGGCCATGGGTAAATGATATCAAACCCCGACAATAGACAGTCAGCTATAGTGTGAAACCTCAGACCCTCTGACTGTTCCTTTGTTCTGTCCAACAATCTATTCCAGTCCCATATGCTCACCTCTCCAGATCCGTAGGCTTAATGACCAAAGCTTAACAGCCCCCCCCACACACACACACACACGCACCCACACTTCATCACATTTCACACAAGAACCTCCCCTTTAGTGGGTTGCTCATCTGCCCATCTAAATGACATTTAATGCATCACCCATGTGAATAAAAAGGGGGATACCCGCTTTCTAATCAGCCACCTGGTCTCTCATACACTCCGTCCCACACAAACACATACACACATGCACTCACTACCACGACAAATAAAGGCCAATTCTCAATGGAGGATCGTTGATTTTAGGTTACATAATGAGAAGAATCTTGTCTATTTCATTGAATACATTGAATTAGAAGTAATATGCTGTCATAGAGTCAGTTAGTAATAAAATGGAAACTTTAGAGACTAAATTTAAAAAAAAGTCAATTCATTCAATCAAAGGGACATTATTTCAGAAGCAATAAGTGTCAACCAAACTAAAATATATAAAAAAATATGGTGTGTGTTTTTTTGTTTTTTTTTTACCTGCGTATTTGTCTGACAGTAAATCAGTCTGACCCCCCGCAAGAGTATTAAATCCAGTCTAATCCCGAAGTCCCTTTCAGTTAATACTGTCGTGTTACTGTAGTAAACCATGGCAGATGGCGGTATTCAGTCTAAATCCATCCATCCATCATCTGAGACGCTTCTCCTCACGAGGGTCGCGGGCGTGCTGGAGCCCATCCCAGCCGTCTTCGGGCAGTACACCCTGGACTGGTAGCCAGCCAATCGCAGGGCACACATAGACGAACAACCTTTCGCGCTCACAAACACACATAGGGGCAATTCAGGGTGTCCAATCAGCCTACCGTGCATGTTTTGGGAATTTGGGAGGAAACCTGAGGAGAAAACCCACGGCACGGGTAGAACATGCAAACTCCACACAGGAAGGCCGGCGCCGTAATCGAACCCTGCACCTCTACAATGTGAGGCAGACATGCTAAGCAGCCGTCCACCAAGCAGTCTAAATAAAATGAAATAATATTCCGCAGCAGATTTATTAAAAGCTTATTTTATTTGTATGTATCGTGCCATTTTAATTCCAAATATACACTGAGCTGCAGTGGTGGGAAGTAGCAACGTATAAATTCTTTGGCACTGTTTGTTGCCAAATTACTGAAAAATTGCTGCGTAAATCCGTTTTTTCTAATTTTATTTTATTTTTACCATTTCAATTTTGCCGTATGTCAGGCCATGGCTAAAGGCTCAGTGATACACTTGAGCTTCTGGCATGAAATACTCAGTTTGTGTATCTGTCGCGGTGGGAGCTCACCATTCACTGTTTATTTCTGTTCATGTTTACACTGGAAAGTATTTCAACATACTCGGTGGCCAAGCGGACGGACGGGGACAGACGGCTCAGGCCCGCTGATTGTCTGTGCGATGGAGGATGAACCTGAATGAAATCTGGTCGAGCAAAGATGGTGAAAGCCCAGCTTCATAATGTTTGTCACCAATCTGGCTCAATCATTTCCAAACGCTTAGTCTCAAGGCAAATGCTACAAACACATATCAGCAGGAATGTTCAATGGGTCAGATATTTCTTATTATACATAAAAAAAATAAAATACCGGCTACTCTGCAGTTCATCATTTGCGCCCCTTGCTATAGCACGATTTTCTTTATATGGGTTTTTGGTAGAGTGGTGTCTTGAGATACAAGTGACCCAACACAGGAGTTTTTGCTCAATGCATCTCACAACAAGCAGCACTATGTCAGATCAGACTGTACAAATATGTCTTATTTTCTGGAGCTACTGAAGGAGATTTTGCAGGTATCTTTACTTTACTTGAGTATTTATTTTTTCCTCACTACCTTTAACGGTAGAGTTCTACTCTTTGCTTTGTCCAAATAGCCTTGTTGTTTTTTTTAACCTCATTTAAAAAATGGCCACATTGAAGCAAAATTCGCTGAGTGTTTTTTCAGGCATTACTTCTTGTAGGATTCTTCATGAATCTGCTTATGATAGACATGACCGCTAAATTTCATGTTTCTTAGTGAAACTCAGCTTGTTTGAAATTCAACTTTATCTGCCTTGAACGCTGATTTTCAGTGTACAACGAGCGGTAGCAGCGCGCCCTCTGGTGGTACAAAAAATCACTGCCCAAGAACGGTTCTGTGGTATTAAACTTTTAACTTGTAAAAATGACATCGGTACTAAAATTCACCCCCCTAAAAGACTCTGCAGTGATTTAAAGGCATTTTACAACAAATTGGCACGCCCTCTTTTGGAGTTTCGTTTGTTTTTTTCCGTCGCAGCTGAGAGGCAATTAAGCATTGTAATATTGCTTGGTTGGTCGGTTCTGTTGTTTCGCCACGAAAATTCAAATGCACATTACTACTCTTGACCACTTCAACCTCTGAAAATATAAAAACGTTCTTCACAATATTTTGGATCAAAAGTGATCTCATATGAGCAAAAAATATTCTCGCCTTTGCAAAATAAAAAAATAAATCAATAAAAAAAAGTCCCAGTTGCTTTTTCACTTACAAAGGCTGAAGGAGACAACAGCATGAATTTTGTTAAGTATCAATCAATCAATCAAATTTTATATATATAGCACTTTTCATACAAAAAAATGCAGCTCAAAGTGCTGTACAATAAAAACATCCAAATTACAACAAAAAACTAATACCCATTCTACCTACCCAACATAAACACAAGACACATCCACATGCACGCCTGAACTTGCATACACACAGAACACTCTTATTTAAAAGCCAAACAAAAAAGGTGAGTCTTGAGCCTCCTTTTAAAAATATCAACAGTCTCTGCGGACCTGATGTCCTCCGGCAGGCTATTCCATAGACGAGGACCAGAATGGCTGAATGCAGCCTCACCATGTGTTCCAGTCCTCACCCTAGGAATAATTAAAAGACCGGTGCCAGAGGACCTCAGGCTCCGCGAGGGTTGATACGAGAAAAGAAGGTCAGATAAATAAGATGGCCCAAGACCGTTAAGACATTTAAAAACTAATAGAAGCACCTTAAAATCAATCCTGAAACACACGGGGAGCCAATGAAAAGATTTTAAAACTGGTGTAATATGTGCCCGCCCTCTGGTCCTCGTCAGCACCCGTGCGGCTGAATTCTGAATTAGTTGTAGACTGGAAATACTCTTTTTGGGAAGACCAGAGAGCAAGGCATATTACAATAATCTAGGCGGCAGGAAATAAAAGCATGCATCAGCACCTCCGTGTGAGCCTGAGAGAGAAACGGGCGGACTCTGGCTATATTCTTAAGGTGATAAAAAACAATCTTGGTTACCTTTTTAATATGAGGAATAAAACTGAGCTCAGAGTCAAAAATGACGCCCAGGTTCTTCACACATTGTGAGGGTTTAAAATCTTGTAGTTTTGGTAAAAGTTTTTCTCTCTGACCTTCAGGACCGATAACTAAAACCTCTGTTTTGTCCTGATTGAGCTGTAGGAAATTCTCTGCCATCCATGACTTAATATCTAAAATGCAATTTAAAAGGGTATCGATAGACTTTGTGTCATCCGGAGACACGGCAATATACAGCGGTGTGTCATCAGCGTAGCTGTGGAAGCATGTTCAGATTAAAAAGTATTGGGCCTAAAATTGAACCTTGGGGGACCCCACATTTAATTTCATGGTTTTGGAGGAACAGGTATCCATACTTACAAAGAAACGTCTGTCTGTGAGATAGGAATAAAACCATTTAAAAGCAGTACCAGAGATGCCCACTAGGTTTTTAAGTCTATTTAATAAAATGTGGTGATCTACTATCGGGAGGCAGCCGGGAATTGCCAACGCAACTAACTCCTGCTGTGGTGTTAAAAGAAACAACACTTCTCAAGGCAACGGTTAGCTTTTTGTCACTAAACAGATTATGTTAAAATCAGCTTCTTACCGTCCAGACATAGGGCCCTGGGACATCGGATGCGTTCGTGTCCGCCACCGCAAGCAGCCAATTGAATTCATGAAGCGGTCAGCGACCCGGTGCCAGCGGGCGTTAATTTGGGATGGAACATACAAGCACGTTGTCGTATTTTCAACACTGATGAAATCAAATGAAAATTCTACTAAAGTAAAAATAAAATCTGGTACTCAAGCCTAAAGTGTGTATTTGCCCCTATGGTGACGGGTCTGCAATCTGCATCTTCTCATGTTGCTATGTGAAACTGCTCTTTCACGCATGGGGGTAAAAATATGTTTTGCGGGGCCCTACTGAGATTAGATGATTCAGAGAATGGATGGGTGGTGAGTCATCATACCCCCTTACACGTACGATTGCAAAATCTCAAATTCCTTAGAATAGTTATGGGGCATATTGGGACATTATTTTTCTGTCCCATTTGGACTACACAATATGTAGTTCTTTTTATACAGTTGAGTTTCTCATACTTGTGCTTAAAATTTTAGTAACAATCAATCTCTCTGTGAATGTTTGTCTTTGAAGGAGCTCTGGAGAAGGTTGGAATGTGTTTAAAATAGCCGCTGCAAGCCAAAATGGCAAACTTAAGCACTTTGAATGCTGAGCGGATATAATTCCACCCGCATAATGGGGAAAATCTTTATTATTAAAAGACCAGATTTTTTAAAAAAAATATCAATGCCTGTGTTGATGTACATGCCTTTATGGTGGGGTGACTGGTGTGACGTCATAAGTCTGTGCGAGCGTCTGGACGGGAGCTGTGGCCGACAGCAGTTCCTGTGTGAGTGTGCTCTTGGTGTTGAGCAAGTGGATGCAAAGTGCATCAGCGACTGTGATTGTCATTATTATTGATGCAATACTGAGGCATATTTCAACTCATTTAAGGTGGCAAAATTGATTTGATCTACAGCGGACCCCCGCATGGGGTAGGGCAGATTTTCTTGTTCATGGATTTTTAGAAAATTATTTTAAAATCTTTAATTCTATTATTTTTCATGGAAAACATACATACATGAAGTTTGTCTGTTTAAACTTTATTCATTTCATTTCAATAGGTTTTAATTCTATGTGGATTTTCACTTTTGGCAGGTCGATTCAGTCCCAATCCCCACTGTACAAGTAAATCAAGTAACACGCTTGGTTACAAATTAAATTAAAGCTCAAATATATCCTTGAAAATTCCACAGCTTTAATTGACGTTGTAGTTTTTTGTCATGATTATTGATTTGGGATATCTTTTGTTATATATTACCCCTGCAGATTAAGGACTGGATTTCTGATCCTTGAAGAGAAGGCAGTGGGTGATGGTGTTGAGGCTCAGCAGCACCTTCTGACCCTCCTCGATGGACAGACACAGGTCTGATTCCTCCACAGACTCCAAGGCATACAACTTGCCAGCGCCCGTGTATTTCTTGACAAAGCGACAGGAATTGGGCAGATTTCCCGGAAGATCGTTTTTGGCTCTTTTCCGCTCACATTTCTTCAACTGAGTGTAAACATGTTATTTATGAGTGGGGGAAGTACTTTCAGAGAAAAAAAATAAATAAATAATTTTGCAGGAAAAAAAACATTATATCCTTCATGGAAAAAGATGTAATCCAACAATAAATATTACCCGGAAAACACAAAATATACCAGAATAAACTGGCAATATTGCAAGAACAAATTATGCAATTTTACAATACAATCTATTTCATAGAATTTTTTTTGAGGAAGAAATTCTGAAGCATATTTGTGTCAAATCGTGATTTTTTTTTTCTCCAAGTAAGACTTATTGCAATTTTTTTTCCATTGGAGTCCGGTATTACAATGGTGGGGGGAAAAAAATAAAAGAATTGTTAGCATTTGACTTACTTTGAGCGAGCGGGCCTCCACTGTGATCCTGTAACACATAGCCTTGGCCCTGAAATGCAAAACCACGTGTTGTCTGTTGACGTCTTCAAGATGCTCCAGCTGAACGCCTGCGAGAGAACGCGCCATGAGAACTTGGGCTCCAGTTAGCGAATATTTTTAAAATTCATTATCCTACCAATTACGCGGTTACAATTTGATTTTGGTGCTATCAAAAAACAACTGTGGTTGTTCTTGTGTTAGCCATCCTCACGTTTCACGCTACATCACACAATATAATGTGAGAAAGAGATTATGCTGTGACCTTTTTTTTATCATTGAAGCCCCAAATGTTCACCAGTGTACTTCTACAACAGTCGGAACTTTGAGTGAAGTGCTGCTTTCTGTGTTTGCATTTTTCTTCTTACCAGTACAAACCGCTAACGCTGATATAGATCTGGTGTCCTAGTTACAACTTGGCCATTCTTCAAAATATCACCTACATGTGGTATAAGACGAGGACAACATATCCCATATTTGCAGTTGACAACCCCTTTCAAAAAGTTTTATGTGAAAAAGGAAATTCTTGAAATTCAAATGGACATATTTATTACATACTTGTCCATGTTTCTGCCCACTTTGTTTGACACTTTATTAGGGTGGGAGGGGTTACAGTTTGCCAGGTCCCTTGTGATGTTACCCAGACTCGCCGCAATCAAATTTTGCATAGTTTCTAATGCTAACAACATGAATTATATCAGCTACAAATGCCACCCGAATCCTAACTGCTCTATTTGTTTCTTGGTATTTCTTTTAAATTAACACCTCATCGAGTGTTTGTTCATTCTCGACTCTTAATTTGCTTTTGTTTTTCCCTACACGGCACCTATTACAAAAATAACGTGGTGTACAGAAAAAATAGTCATTATTTTGCCTTGTGTGCTGTATTTTCTTTACATTTATACATTAGATTACTTTACTTAAAGGAGGCTTTCAGATCATTTTCTGTTGAAAATTTCTATACGGTCGCACATAATTATTTTAATGATCCATTGATCTGTCGATTAATTTATTAATTAAAAAAAATAATAATTTCCAGCTCTATATTCAAACGCAGGATATTATTTCAAAATGATGATGTAATGTAATGTGTAATAATAACGTAATATGTAATGTAACTAATTATGATTCAGTTATGGGTTTGGTAGACTTTTAATAGCCACACTGGCCTCCTTTCAGGCCCATTGGTAATAATCGTATTATTGACTGTGTTGAGTGTGCCTAGATTTTTTTTTTTTTTGTGTGTGTGGCTTGAGCACCTGATCCAAAATTATTTGAGCGTGTCCCTGCATATTGCAGTATGTGCAGGTAACACTGCATTCCGAGAGAGGGTTCAAAATGAGTAGGAAAAAAAAACAAGTTAGATTGACAATGGATACGTACGATCCCTGCCTTTGTTCTGCCGGTCGATGGCGCACAGGTTGAATTGGCCTCTGTGCTTTTGCACAGTTACATATTTTCCGTCCCGCGTTTTCAGGAAGCACTTCTTGCTCTTGTAGGCCATGGCTCGCAATCACAGACACAACTGAAATGACAACATGTGTTTACAAAAGAAACAGTCTAAAATAACAGCAAGAATGCACACAATTAATCCAATACATTATATTTTAATCCTTGAGTGGCTTTCGTATTTCTGTGACTCAGCCTGTGGTCATGGGTGTGGTGGACCCGCTAGAGATTTAGGTTTTCAAAACAACACAATCATATTAATGCATTTAAAATAATTTTCAGATGTTTGGTTCATCCCAATTTCAATGCATATGATGAAATATTTGGATTTACCTTCTTTAGAACACATTTATTCATTAATGAGCAACTCTCTCTTTTTTTTTTTTTAATGAATGGTATCCATCTCAGGGGTCGGCCATTTTGCCATTTGCTGACGACTGAAAATGTCGTCCAAGTTGCACAGGACTCAGGTAACGACTAATCACGGCTCACCTGTTTTCTGAGTTTGCTCATGTGTTGTTCACAATCTAAGCCACGATTGGTCTACCTGAGCCCCAAGCCAACGTTAATGTCATTTTCAGCCTCTAGAAAGCAACCATTTAGTCATCATCCTTGAGAGACCCTGCATTGGACAAGGGGGCGCATTGCAGTGTCATTGAGTAAGCTACCCAAATCATGCGTGAACGCTCCAATTTGCACACATGTGGTTGAATAATTCATCTGCTCTGCATCCCCTGTCAACTAAATATTTCCGGCGTGCATTCAACTTGGGCTGATGTTTTTGTTGAGTTTTTTCCCTTTCTGACAATTGTTTTTGCAGTTTTTGCAGACAATTGTACTGCAATTCTCGTGCAGTAAGGCAACAAATGTCTAAAGTTTCTGACAGTTTTGGCTGCTATTCTACTTAAGAAGTATTCCACTGTGTTGCAAGGCTAGGCAGTTTTATTTATTTAGCACATTTCATTAAAAAAAAGCAACTCAATGTGCTCCACACAAGCAAAGACACGACATCTACAAGCATTTACAAACAAGTTAAAAACATTCAATAGCAAAGCAGAGAGAGGAAAAGTCACTTCCAAAATTCGAAAACTTTTACACACAACTTTTAATCTGGATTTTCAAGCCTTTTCACTGACTTCACTTCTTTTTTAATCTTATGCCATCTGTATGCCGTATAACGGCTCAATTGCATCTTAAGGTAAATTGCTGTTTCATTTTATATGATTCCTGAAAGTCAGAGTCAATCAGCAACCCAATATTTCTGACTTGCTCTTTGGTTTCTTGAGACAGTGACTGCAGGTGTTTTCTAATAGCAGTGTTTTTTTCTTTATTGTTGAAAAAAATTACTTTTTTGTTTTGGTTTAAGCGAAGGAAATTTTGCTTCATCCAATTGTCAATTTAATTTGCTTCAGACAGTCACATAATATGTTATTGGACTGCCGTCATTCGGGGACATTGACAGATATAGCTGTCGGTCGTCTGTTGCATTTGACCCAAAGGTACAGACCCATGTGGGACCCCCTAGGTCATGGCCATTTGATCTGATTCAAAACTAAAAAAAAATGCAATACTACATTTTGTTGAGTTTTTACTACACATTAGTTTTTTTTAATCTCATGCTTAACAAATTCCCCATAGAAAAAGACGAAAACAAATATAAATCAAAAGGCCTTTTTGGAAAAAAGAAAATGAAAAATATAACAAACTTGCACTAAAATCTAATCCAAATGGGGTCAAAACACTATCTGGAAAAATCCCAAACTGAAATAAACATACCTTAGCTTGCTCAGCAGAAAGATTTGATCATCTTCATCTCAGTGTAGAACATTGAGTGAGCGAAGTTGTGAACGCCTTCGACATGTATCTGGGGAGGAGCTAATAAAAGGGAAGCTTTTCACAGTAAACTGCAGGGAGTGACTATCAATGACGCCCCTTTTGCAGTGCAGCCTGCGTGGGAGTAAAATAATTGCAAAATTCTTCCAACAACTGCTTCCTAGCGAGATTATAACAAGCAAGTTCAATCTTGTCATCATATCGGCTTCATGCCAATTTTACTTCAGTATGTTATGGTGGCTCTGAAGAGCAATACAAAATTAAAAAAAAAATAAAAACATATCTAAACACTACAGCAAATGAAAAAAAACACCAAGAAAAATAATCATAACAGCAAATAAAGAAAGGCAAAATAACAAAACATCCATCCAGTATCTAAGTCGCTTCTCCTTACGAGGGTCGTGGGCGTGGTGGAGCCTATCACAGCTATCTTCGGGCAATAGACGGGGTACACCCTGGACTGGTTGCCAACCAATTGCAGGGCACACAGAGCCGAACAACCGTCAGCGCTCACAAACACATCTTGGGGCAATTCAGGGTGTTCAAATAATATTTTGCACATTAATCTGGCGCAGGCTCAGTGTCACCAGAAGAGGCTACATAAAAAGAAAACAAAAGTTACCCCAAAATCGTTTTGTTTTTGTAAGGATAAGATTGTGATGATTACTTTGGTAAAATCGCAAAGATGCAGAGAACTCAATATATTTTTCTGAGCTGTGAATGTGCAATGGCGGCGTGCGTGACGCCATTGTCCCGAAGGAGTCGACAAGCTGGAGTGAGGTTTGAAAACGTCAAATGCTTGCAGGCAGGATTATTTTTATGAAGTAGTGAGTTGTATATACATGCATATTACTTGGTGGAATGCATAAATGAGAACAGAAATCTCGAAATGGTATGAAATGTCACTGTGTTTCATCGGCATCAGATTATAGTTTGTCCCACTCAGGAGTCTGTTAGCAGTGCAGCAGGATTCAGTGAGCCTTTTCCAAGGCATACTTGTCATCATAACACTTGTCAAACCAACTATTTTCAGTTTCCTTTGCAGCTTCTACATTCTGAGCAAATCAGCCCAGCTCCAGCAATATCATCCATATACCTGTTCAGCATCGCCTCTGCCATTCTTTTCCTCTTGAAATTATTGGAATGGATAAACTGTGGGGGAGGGGGAGGGGGGTCAAAAGTAGGCATGCGGTTAAAAAAAACATAAAACCTTTATATAATACTTCCCATAAAAAAATAAATGAATAAATAAAAAAATACATTCATCATGTTGCTTATTTATATAACGGCGGCATCGGAATAATCCAAGTGAAACAAAAAAAACCCCAAAAAGAATCAGAAGAAAAACTGCAACTTCACAGCCAGCAAGTCAACAATGTGGTCTGCTGACGTTCTTTGGTTCACCTTCACAATTTTGGACGCTAAAACCTTTAAATACTCGGTTAATGTATATCATTTTGAGAAACCGTTCATTGTGAAATGGATATTTTATTGTTTAATACAAGATAAATGAAAATGTATACAAAACCTGTCCCAAGCACTTTAATGACTATACAATGCCATGTAAAACACACAAAGTTCTTCAAACATATCAGAGACAAGTCAAACTGCTTATACAATGGAAGGCGCGCAGGAAGGTGTTTGATAGAACAGCTGTAACAATTGGAAGTAATGTGATTACTCTAGTAACTAAGATGAGCTGAACTGTTTCAAGTGGCAGTTACAAGTCAAACTGGTTCAAATCATTCAAGAAATATGGAAAGAGCAGGTTAACATAAAATGTTTCCATTCATTTGGGAACGTTGAGAAATACTGCAAAATGTGGACCTTTATGGACAGTGTTCCAAGCTGTCCTGATTGGCCTAGAATCAACTGTTTAAAGTTAAATGAAGTACATTTTCTGTTGAATGTCTCATTTGAATGATTTCTTTTTTTTTTTTGTACTCTTTTGAAAATAAGGCATTTTTTTCCAAACGTGGGAATTATTAGCAAGACTGTCCCTGAATTCTGTGACTATTAGGAAATTTGAATGCATGAGAAAGGCAGGACAAAAAGAGAGCGTAATAACCAAAGCAATGAACTGCACATTGTTAACTCATTCGCTTACAGCCGAGGAAAAAAGAATGCACTTTCTGACTTCAATAGCCGTCAATGGTAAATGAACAGCAATGAAATGAAAAGCAGTGGGCAGGCGTACCCAATGCAGTGGCCCATCCAAGTTCAATCAGGATTGTGCGCCCTGCTCACTCACCAGCCGCAGAACCATTTTGTCTTGGAGTGCCTCGTTCTCTCTGTAGATGTACATGGTGTCGCCTCTCGCCTCGGCCTCCTCGGCCTCCTCTTCCCCCTTGATGGCCTGTAACTCAGGGAAGGACGCCACGCATTGCTCATGCTCCCGCAGAGAGGCCGGATAGCGCGCCGCCATGCTCTCGATGCGCACCGAGCGGCGCACGGGCGTGAAGAAGAGCACCTCATGGCCGTCCACGCATCTTTGCTCTCGCTGCTCGCGGAACAGCGCGCTGCGAGAAAGGAGACCAGAAAAAAATTAGGCTGAGGGAACTTCTGAGGAACTATTGTGCTAATTTCAGTTATAAGTCTTTTAAAGTATTAAATATTTTCGAGCGGCCCCGGAATCTTTGGGAGTCTGTCGGAAACGTTTTAGCTCCTGCATGCTGTCATAAATACATAATTATGTGAAATGCTACATATAAAAAGTATATTCTTTTAACACAATCATTGTACACAAATGTAAGATTGTATGTAAATAAAGTTTTTTATTATTATTATTTGTATTTCAATTGATCTTATATTTTTGTAACTCCTTCAAACAGAACCTGCCTAAAATTCACTATGTTGGAAAACACCATTCAGAGGCAGTATAGAGCCCTGCAACTGATACTTTAGTGAAACGTTACTCGCTAATGTGTGAAAAAAATGAGCGTGTGAAAATGCACCCCCATTCCAGATGGTCGTCATGGAACTTAAAACCAAGACGCTTGATTAGTGATTCAATCAGAAGATGGGGCAATACATTTATTTAAATTATTTGTATAGTTATATCACAGTAGACCCCCACCATAGTGAAAATAGAAAAAAATAATTTGTAAAAATAAACATTAAAAACACTGATAAACATTAAATATAAAATGGAATGTTTACAACATCTCCTTCGTTGATATTAATGAAAAAAATAAAAATAAAAAAATTTTAAAAAATAAATCACACGAAGATCGCCAGTCCTTCAGCAGACAATTGCTTTTGCCCAAGCTATTGCTATGTTCTGTCAACAGCTGTAAAACAGTTATACTGACTTACCAGCAACGAGATGCTAGCGTCAAATTCTGCTCCTGCCTAAGTTCCGGACGGTGCCCACAGACTCCAATCACCATTTTGTTTGTTTGTCCACTTTTACCAGGCGTGCATGTTGTACAGATTCGGCCCAATCAATGGAAACTATTGACTTGATAGGTAATCGCATTGCGAGAATTGCTCAACAAACATTCGATATGACCGCAGTCTATCTTGCATCCTCGTTGAGCAAAAGTTTAGTGCGTCTGTCAACAACGGGGCTATTTTCCGTGTGAGTTCTGACAAACGACAATGCCTGCCTGCGGGCATCTGTGATTGGCTGAATGTGCGTGGACGGAAGTTCAAGTGAGTGATGAAAGCTGTTGTCTTATTTTGTGTAATAACCTTTACATGCCACACAGCTAGGGGGCAGTGTTACTTGGGGTAAGGTGGAGAGGGCACGGGGTGGTGAAAGAGGGAGTGTCTTTGCTGTGGAGGAGAAGGTGGCAGTTGCGAATAAAGAGCGTTTACGAGCTGTCAACATTTGGAGTTTTCATTCAAGCTAACAAAAGCTATTTTGAAAGAAAGAAATGTTCAAATTCAATAACCTATGGTAGTTTTGTTTTTTGTATTTGACAGACACATTATAAGCAGTAGCGCCTCTGGTAAATTTCATCAAACTACCCATCCATTTCTGCAGATGAGCTACAGTACTTGTACCCACCCGGGAGTGGCTGTGATCTTGTACTTGACAGAGGACGAGGGTCCCGTCTCCCCAGAGATGAGGACCCGGACAGGTGGAGTCATCAATGGGTCCTCATCCTTGTGATTCTCTGTTTGTTCGCCTTTGCTTGGATTACGGTCCACTTCCGCCTTGTCTCTCTCACGGGCTGCGGAAGAAAAAAAATGGCGGACATTCCTTTACCACTCGGAGGAAGAGAATGAGGGCAAAGTGCAGCAAAGTGGAGATTGTGGAGTACAATATCGCAGCGTCCAGTGCGACGGCACGGCACATGCAAAGCTACTGTCAGCGCCACTGGCTACATTTATTCAGATTAAAAATCTGATCAGAATAAAAATGCTTCATTTTCCACGAGAGGGATGGTTTATGTCAATTGATAATCTGCTCGGCACGCATGAAAACACTTATTCTGAAATTTTGGAACAAGCCGTCATTACTGCAAAATACGTGTTTGTGTTATTCCCGGAAGATAGTAGAAAGCAATGGTGGGCGCAAGACTGAACTGTTCTGTATCCGAGACGAGACATACAGCTGATCTCGTGTCTTAAACATGAGCACAGGCAAACACAAAAATGCGAACAGAACATTGCAGCTCCATTAGGAAGTGTTAGCTCAAGACAATACGCGAAACAACGCTAACGTTCCAAGTACAAATGGACGAACCGATGTTTTGTTGACAAGGAAGTGGCTACGGCTTCTTCCTTTTCTACAAATATTACAGGTATTTTTGGTCAAGCTGTGAATGTCAAAATAATTTGTTCCGATCCAATGTGTGATGCATGATCGCTCAAATCCAAATTAGATCAATAATTTTAGCGTAGAAGAAAACAGTGCATACGATTGTAATTTTAATCCGAATTTTGATCGGATTAAAGAAATTTTGACCATGCAAACGCAGCGGCTTAATTATCACTGCATATCTCTTTAAATGGTGGCAGTGGAAGCGCTCGATCCATCGTATTGTCGCTAACCAAAACAGCAGCACCAAGAAACACTGATTGTCATAGTACAGCATGTAGTACAGCAGACATTCTCAATTCAAGCGAAGTGTCTTTAAACAAGAGAATCGCATTCATTCATCTAGCTTGAATTTTTAATTCTTGGTTAATTTTTTTTGTGTTATTCATCACTGATTCTAAAATGATAAAAATTGATTTACATTTTTGCACTGAAAAAATGTACATTATTTTAAAAAAGCAGTGCAATTAAAAAAAAGAAAAAAATTCCCTGACATGAAGAATAACCGCAATTAATAATCGTGACAATCGCTTCATTGTGCTCACTGTGTTTTGCTGTTCGCTCAGCATTTGATAAATTGGCTAAAAATTCCACCTGCAACCGTGTCTCTCGTTTCCCACATGTGAGGCCATTCCAATACCTAACAATCACTTCAAAAAATAAACAATCAAGAGGCGAAACACTGCAATTCAATAATGCACTAAAAGCGTGCTTGTACTAAAAGACACTACCTACTTAGCAATAACTAGAAATAATAATAAAAGAAAATGTTCAACAGCTCAACTACCTTGTGTCTCCTTCTTCTTCATGATGTCAAACACCACCATGCGCAGCTCATCCACAGGCTGCAGTAGAAAAGAAACGGTGACAGTTTTTTTGGGTTTTTTTGGAGGGGGGGGGGGCATTACACACAATCAAAAACACTTGAATGTGCTGAGAGGTAGTCTCACCTCCAGCACCACTCGCAGAGCCTCTTCAAACATGGGAAGGATATTCAGGTCTCCCTCTTGCTCCATCAGGCGGGCCTTACAGATCCAGAATTTGGCAAACTTCTGGGACACTGGCGGCAGCCGGGAGAGGACTTCCTTCACCTGCGACACTGGACCACCCTGCTGCGTGCAAGACGGTAGCATGATCTTGGCAATTGATCAAAATCTTCAATTGGGACGTCCCAAAATAGCAGCTTTGAACCAAAAAGGCTCACATCCTGAATCATTCAGACTTTGGTTCTTTAGACTCTGTGATGGGTCTACTTATGATAGAAATGTGAACCCCGTTTTCTGTTGCTAAACAAAACTGTATTTTAGGGTTGAATTTTCTAAACCTCTGTAGGAGTAGTTTATCTTTGGCGTTTTATCGAGGGGAATTACAATTAGTGACCCTACCTAAGAACACACCGAGTTTGCCTTTTGTGCTGCGTGAAAATAAAACCACTTGTTTCATTAGATAATAATTTTTAAAAAAAATCATTTCTTTAGTCACATGTCATATATTGCATCATCTTAATAGCACTATAGTCAACATTTATATCGCGCGCTTTTCCATTACTCAGGATTGAACACAAGTCCATCTTATTTGTTTGGCAAAAGAATAAACAGAATGAAGAAGAGGCCCTAACAAGAGACAATGACCACATGTACCTCAGCGAGCAGCTTCATGCAGTCAGACAGTGACCGGTCCACATTGCGGATGAACACGTCAACGTCGTCTCTCGCCTTCTGGCTGTTCAAGAAGCGGCGCGGCGCCAAGCTGCGTTGAACCGGAGGCTTTACTTTCATGGGAGGACGCTTGTAGGAAATTCCCTTGGCTTCCCTCCATTCCTGCAGTTTTTTCCTGAACACACAACATGGTCAACAGATTCCAGTGAAACATTGCGACAGCAACGTTCTGTTTTCCGGGAGGGGATAAAAAATAAAGAAAAGACAATCACACCTAAAAACACCACCAACTGCCAAATCATCCAGCTTTTGCCATTGAAATTTGCATGATTAATGTTTATACACATTGCCTAATAGAATGAAGTCAAATTAATTGTCACTGGCATGTTGCTTTCAAGCCAATTATACCGTAATATTTTTGCTCATGCCGTCACACACTTATATCGACTCATGCCGATGTGGCAATAAATTTCAACTGTGCTTACATTCTCTCCGCTTGCTCAGCAGCCATCTTCTTCCCCACAATTTGAGACTTTGCCATTTCTTTCTCCAACCT
This sequence comes from Idiotropiscis lumnitzeri, assembly GCF_059441095.1. Taxonomy (NCBI): domain Eukaryota; kingdom Metazoa; phylum Chordata; class Actinopteri; order Syngnathiformes; family Syngnathidae; genus Idiotropiscis; species Idiotropiscis lumnitzeri. The sequence continues at coordinate 24,616,096 of NC_142391.1, read as the reverse complement.
GGCATCCGTGGCGGTGGTCCGCGGTGCCCTTTGCTTCGCCACTGGGACGCTTGTTCCTTTCGGAGCGGCGCCGGTCATCGTGGGCTTGGCCGCCGTTGGTTTCCTGCTCACCGCCATTTGCAAGGTGTGTGCGCCTACTCCAGATTTATGTGTTGTCGCCCAGCCCTTAGGTTGAGACGTGTGCTTCGCCGGCTCATTAGCCACTCTGTTGGGTAACGCGCGGGACGCGACCGCCACTGTTGATTTGTGTCCGTATTTATAAAGTGGCTGTCTGTCTGGGATGGACCTGAGCTCTCGAGAGAAAGCGGGTCTCTGGGGAAGTGGGATTTTTTTCTCTAGAGGCTTGGAGGATGCCAGGGCGACCCTCGAAGGAATGACTCTGGCTTCCGCTGCCGGGAGAGGCTGAGCGACCTTCGGTTGGATCATGGCAGGGATGAGCCCTGTCCTGGTCTTGACCATGGGCCCGAGACTCAGCCGGGCTGTGTAAGACTTTGTTGGATAAGAAGTAGTGCAATGTGAATGTGCCCTAAAAGTATTGTTTGAGTTTTTCGCCACTGAAAAGTTTGAATTTACTTTTCCTGTGGGTTGCACCTTGACGTTTACCATTTTTGGGGGAAGGCTGGTCACCTTCAGAGAGGAAACAGTGAATGTGCCCCTGAGTGTTGGCTTTTTACAGAGCGTCGACTGTGTCGGCAGACCGCGTCCAGTCAGTACGCTCTCTGTGTTCGGAATGGGAAGCGTCTTTCTGGGAGGCTTTCGATTGTCGAGAGGAGCCGTGGATTGGACTTCATAGCGGATACTTGTGACAGGAGCTTTATTTTCTTTGCCCCTGACGAGCTGCAAGACAAAAAGTATGAATTTCATTAAATAGCTCTCTATCTGGATTTTTAGTGTTGACACACTATTTTGTGCTCTCAGGTGATACTACAAAAGTAGAAAAATGTAGAGAACAAATAGGATCTAATAAAACCCAAAAAGAAAAAGAAAATACAGATATACGGTATATACGGTATATATAAGACATATTATTGGAATCAATGGAATCAAAGAAAATGCGGACCGAATAAAATATCAAAGTCTAAAGAATATAATTTGTATTTATATTATCTTCAGATTTTGTGTCAGTGCAGAGCAGATTTCAGCAATCAAACAGAGGAGTGATCATGTGACTTTTTGCACCACTATCGGGTAAGATGTGCCACAAGATTTTACAACAAAACAAGGACAAAATGATTGCTGTTCTCCATTTTTTCCAAATGAAAGTGAACATTGACATCAGCCAAAGAAAATGCTTATCGTTAAACTTGAAAAACTTGTTGAGCATCGCTGTTCATCAAACTTTAAAATAAAATGAAAAACAAAACAAAAAAAAACAAAAAAACAACCTGTGAACATGCCCTGGCTTGGCCGAGTGGTCTAAGGCGCCGCATTCAGGACCCAGTCTCCCCAGGAGGCCTGGGTTCGAATCTCGAATTTCCCCATTGTGCGACTAATAAAGGGAATATTATTATTATTATTATTATTATTATTAAATCTTTGAGAACTGCTGAAACAAAGGCCATGGATCTGCGCCGCAAATGTCAGTTTTACCTTCTTTAAATTTAAATTACATTTAATTACAAAAAAAGAAAGCATTGGTTTACCATGAAACTTAAACAAGTCCAGAAATGTTCCAACAACAACTGAATGATCAATTTATAATTAACAAAACAAAACCTGAAAAAGGAATTTCCTTACTGGACAGGCTCACCAACCAAATACCAATTATGATGTGCATAAACCAAATTGCCAGGGTTGCATTTTTCATTGTGTCCATTCTTTGCATATGTCACATGAAAGTCAGTTTAGATCGTATTGAATTTTCAAAGAAAGCTATTAGAACGGTCTTTGAATCAAAATACACTTAATATTTGGTGATCTTGATATTAATCAAGTAAATACCTGCTACACACTTTACAACAGATAGTAGTTGAAAATTCTGATCAATTGCAATTAATTACGGACTTTTTTGTGATTAATTAGTTGAAAGGTTCAATCGCTTGACAGCACTAGAATATATGGAAGACCAGCGCTGGCTACAAACTCAACTCGGCTCACTTCACAAGCATCAGCAGTTTGACGTCAACACATCGCCAATAAAGGGGATTTAAGCTGTTTCAATTCCACTCCCGGTTAATTCACCATAAACAACGACAATTACGCATTAATTTTAAACCAACAACGTAATTGGAAGTATAATTGACACAGACCAGTGGCGCAGACGCTCGCACAGTCTCAAGCTTCTTCCCTGCACGCTCATTGACGTTTTGCCTGTGGGGAAAAAATAGATTTAGTTCAACATGAGCAGTTAAGAGAGCAACCCTCTGCCATTGATGCATAAACTATGTATCCATGTTTTCCACAAATGAAATCCTATTGCGCTAACCTACCATAAATATAAAAACAACATCTTACTTGGAGTTGCACTTCGATTTATTCGTCAAGTATTCCATCAACCTCTTCTTGCGCAGCTCTGTGACAAAAACAAATGTCAGCGACAGCCGAATCTACTTTGGAGACGGTTTACCTCTCTAGATCTACACAAGGAGACTAAAAGTGCTTACAAACTGGTATAATTAATCAGTTTTGTGAGACGGTTAAAATAGCGTACAATATGAGTAAAGTATTTTCTTCGTCTTACACGGCAGTAGCAACCAGGCTAAATAACGACGTCATTGAACCAAACACGCTTTACAGACCTTTTCTGCTCTTGACGGTGGCAGGATCATATTCGTCCATATTTCTTAAACTATTATTGTTATTATTATTATCAGGAAGCAAGATTAAACGCTTCTGTTCTAGCACGTATACATAAAAACGAATAGTTGTGAGCTTCAAAACTCAGGACGCAATGCGAAGCGTTTTGAATGTAACCGGTCACCTCGCTCAGCTCTTCTCTGATTGGACAGTTTTAAATTTGCCAAGGCGTATGCATGGCTTTAACTGCAGACAACTTGAAACCAAGCGAGCGTCATTTTTAAACCGAAAAAAGACAACACAAAAACATTTTTTACCGATAGAGCAATTATGTTGATGATAATTCAAGCTCATTTCAGGCAGTTAAAAGAAAAAATACAACAAAAAAAAACTAAATAACAGCGCGGTAAAACCGTTTTACCCACACCAAGACAGTAGGCGGCGATAACGGATCTGTAACGCTTGATGCCAACTCAATATTAAATAGATGAAGAAAAAAATGAAAACAAGAAGATGTTTGTTAACTGGAGTAGTAAAAGCTTAAGTAACAATTAATAAAATCAAATTCAACGAACTACTTGGAGGGCGGGGGTAATAACAGTTGCCGACGAAATCTATTTTTTAAAGAATGATGGCGTCGTACGAGAAGCAACTTCATCGAGCGAGTGAGGACAACGAGCGACAACGACGTCAAGTGGATGCTGCTAAAATAGTGACACATGTCCAAGGTCTGCACACATGCTCGCTGGCCTATAATTTAACACATTTACTTTTTTCCCCTTTTTAAAGTTCCCCTTTATTCCAATGTGAATGCATTTGCCATTACACTTGATGGGAAATTCGTTGGCTACTACTCAACGTTATATTTTCGTAACTACAGCTCAGCTTTTGTCAGCTTTGGTGGCGTGGAAAAATGTAGTTGATAGCTATTCACGATAATTCAGGTTAATTATAAACGAAAAACCGAGTTCAAATATATGGGAATGGTCATTATAAAAAGAAAAGATGACTCCTTACACCAAGTCCCACCCCAAAAAATTACAGAGCGCTCCAAGTTACCACCATGATGACCCACATTAAAATACAGTGGCATAGTACGTCATGTCTTCATGAAAATAATGCTATTGCATTTCACTATAATGTTATGCACATTTTGAACATTAATACTTTGCCTAGATAGAGGAAAATTGTGCTAAACGGTTAAATACAACAGAACCCGCACCACTGATGCCATCTTCCGTAAGCGCTCCATTTTATTTACTCACACATTATTTCAACTAACATTGCATGGCATCATTATATGTGTCACATGTTTCCCACTCTGCATCCATTGCAGCAGCCTGATAATCCGTGAAGGGGGATTCCCCCATCTGTGGTCCCTTCTCAAGGTTTGTCACTTTTCCCCAGATGGGGTTTTGAGTTTTCCCTTGCCCTCCTGTGGGTTAAGCTCAGGGGATGTTGACTGTGGGTTTGTGAAGTCCTTTAAGACTCTCTGCGACAAATCAACTTGACTTGATTGTGACTCGACCTGACTTGAGTGAGACCTAGAGATACGAGTACAAATTTAAAGCCTAAGACTTGTTAAAGGTGGGTTTTTGGTCTCTCCAAGATTCATAGCTAACAAGCTGTCTTCTTATCAGCTGGGTCTTCATTTACATTTATGTAATGGCATCATATAGAATATAATGCACCCTACTTTTTTTCTCGTTTAAAAAAATGGCAAAACATGCTTCTTAATAACATGTCTTCAAGTTATTTTTTTCCAGAAACTCCACTTTCACTAGTGTGACCCTTTACACCACATACCAAACCATATAATTGACCCTCGTGAGCTAAACGCTGTTTGTGTTTCTTGTGTGCCTTAGATTTCCAGCACCTGAGTGCTCCTCAGGTTGATCTTCCCCCTCTGTCTCAGTGGGCGACCTCCAATCGGGAGCAAGACAATTCACAACCCTCCCACATTAAGGATGAAGAAGAAGAAGGGGAGGAGGCTGATGTAAGCAAGTTGCAACTTACTGGTGCCTCTGTGAAGAGTCAAGACAAAGAGGAGAAAGAACGGGAGCCACATCCCCTCCACATTAAGGAGGAAGTGGAAGATCCAGAGCACCTCCACATTGAGGAAGAGGAGTTGATGGAGGTCAGCGAGTTGCCAGTGATAGTTGTCTCTGTGAAGAGTGACGACGATGAAAAGGAATCACCCGATTCGTCACGGCTTCATCATGACAGCCCAAGTGGAGACCACTGTGGAGGACCACCACCAGACCATTTCTTATCTCCGCTGTCAGACAGTGATGACATGGAGGAACCTTTGAGGGGTGACGCAGACTGCGAAGGAGACGACAAGCAGTCAGAATGCTCAGAAAAGAAGACAACTCTTAACAAGAAACCATCTCAAATGCGCAGATTTCATGCACCTGACAAACATTTCAGCTGCTCAATTTGTGGTAAAGGATTTGCTCAAAATAGACCCATGATCAGACACATGAGAACACACACGGGGGAAAAACCCTTTAGTTGCTCAACTTGTGGTAAGGCATTCTCTCTCAAGGAATATATGAAATCACACATGAAAAAACACACTGGGGAAACGCCGTTCCGTTGCACATTTTGCGGTAAAACATTTTCTCAGAAGAAAACTTTGCAATCACACATGAGGACGCACACTGGAGAAAAACCCTTCCGTTGTTCATTGTGTGGCAAAAGATTCGCTCTCAAGCTAAATGTAGTAAAACACATGAGGACACACACAGGGGAAAAATCCTTTCTTTGCTCAACATGTGGTAAAACCTTTTCTGAAAGGCATCGTCTGGTATCGCACTTGAGAACGCACACTGGAGAAAAACCCTTCAGTTGCTCAACTTGTGGGAAGACCTTCTCTCAAAGGCATCATATGGTGTCACATATGAAAACGCACACAGGGGAGAAACCTTTCAGCTGCTCAGTTTGCGGTACAGCATTCTCACGTAGAGTGAATTTGGAAATACACACGAGAACGCACACTGGGGAAAAACCTTTTAGTTGTTTAACTTGTAGTAAAACGTTCTCAGTCAAAGCAACCATGGTCAAACACATGCGAACACACACAGGTGAAAAACCCTTCAGTTGCTCTGAGTGTGGTAAAAGATTCACTCAAAAGGTAAACATGGTAATACACATGCGATCACACAAAGGAGAGCAACCATTCAGTTGATCCATATGTGTGTGTGTATCAAGATCTATGCTCAGAGGGCCAGCTTGACAGCACACATGCAGAAACACAAGAGAAAAAAATATTCAATATTCTTTTATGAACAAGGTCACCAGCGTCAAGGCTAGTTTCTCTCTTCCTGATTCTCCAACAGCAGTTCTGATCACTTCAAATGAACTATTTTTTGATTACTATTAGCTTGGTTACAGCCTTCTGTTGTTGTTGGGCCAGTCATGGGGCCCATCCATTTTGGCTTCCTCATGCTTCACCTCAGAGATGACCTCAGCAAATCTGAAGGCATCTCATATAATTTGTATGCACAAGACCTCCACATTTGCATGTGTGTATATATATATATATATATAATTGATTGAAATACAGTATCTTGAAATAATACATGTTTAAAATAGGAGCGTGCGTAAAAAAATAAAATCTAAAGGTACTGCTGATTTAAAAGTAAAAGTTCAAACTATAATAAATCAAAACATTCAAGTGCCTTTGCTCTGTCTTTCCTATTTTGTATCTGGTCGTCAGAATGGACTGCAGTGTGTTGCTGTTGTTACATGTCACTGTTGCCAGTTTGTTTGATCCACATTGCCTTTTTTTCGTGGTTCTTTGTGTTGTGTATTGAAAAACAAAATTGTTTTAGCTCTGTTCTGATATATTTGCTTTGAATTCATGACAGAGTCATGTTTTCTTTTATTCACATTTCAATTGATGTCAAAATGGAAATGTTTCATGTGAGCTTTTATATTTGTCAGTGGTTTGAATGAAAATGTAATTCTGTTTTGAATATTACAGTATTATCGTCAATGCTCTCACGAATGCCAATAAATGGAATTTTGACTCCTTGAAATCATCCTGGCCCTTTTAAGAATTAATTGTATTTCAGTATCCTGACAGAAATCGTTTCAAACCAACAGATAGCAGTAGCGCACTGTTATAGTTTGCAAGCTGCCGAAAGACTTTTACAGCGAAGAAGACGAGTAGAACGAACGACAGATATGAAAAGGTAGATACGATGCGCCACTATGAGTTGCCTGCATACTGCGCGGTTTAGCTAGTGGGGGGACAAGGTATCGAAAATAATTCTGCACATTTGCACACAACGCCGAGCAATTGAAATCAGGAAACTGGGAATAAAATGTACTAACGTAAAAATGGTTTCCGATATTGTTTTTTTGTGTGACGTGTTTATATGTTCAATCAATCAAAAACACTAACGCAAGCAAACAGTTTGACAGCTGAATATCGGAGGCTTCTCGGTAGGTGTAGAGTTGTTGTAAAAGCAATATACTAAAAGTTCAAGTCTATATATGTGTGTTCTATACATATAACAACAAAGCAAATATAAATGTATGTACATTTTTATAAACTGGAGATTGGCTGAATGTAAAACCTGACCTCTCAACATAAAGAATCTAATAACTAAAATTGCATACTTTGGTCAAAAGCCATTTTCCGTATTTAATTTTAATCGATGTATTTTTAATCAACTCTTCTGTATCAATAGCACATGTTTCAACGTTAACAAAGTCAACCTGATGAAAATTGGTTGTGAAAATACCAAGTGACTATTTATTTTCAATGCCTTTGAGTACAACGTTGCCACCTCCAAGATGTCCCCCATGAAAGCATGTCGCCTAGCCGGGCTGCCACAGCGTGTGTGTTTCGTCTACTCTGTACACATCTATCTCTGGCACGTTTTCTGGTATTGTAGGGGAAAGGTCGCCCTGTGTGGAGCTTCTGGGCACGGAGAGCAAAATCTGAAGCTTTCACGAGAACATCTAAGTAGTAACTAACTAGTTTGGACTGGTCATTCGTCATCATGGCACTGCTAAGAGGTAATTATGATTTTTAAAAGAAATCAAATTGATCTCAACTCAGCGGATCGGCGGGTCTGAATTTGGACGAAATTCGCCAATAGGCTTTGTTTGGTATTTTGAGTGGTAATGTAATACAAGCTGCCCATACATCTGTCGCAATTATTAAAAAATTAGGAGTAGATATTGATGTGTTCGTTTTTTTTTTTAAGGGGGGGGGTTGCCTTTGGTCAATTTCGTTACGTTGAAAGCCGAGGGCAACTCAACAACACAACGCCTCCTACCCCCCTCAAAGATCACATCAGCGATTATTAAATATCAATGTTACTTTAAAAAGTATTTAGTGACTATTCCTAGTTACCTCTCCCAATATTAACCATATCAGCTACTGACTACTGCATAACTACTGCATATTGAAAAACTTTGTAGTGCATCTTAAATGCACAAAGAAGTTGCCTCTCACTTAACGCGGCTTTTACAAAAATTTAAATTACTGTGAATGGTCTGGTATTTATGATCAATTTGAATATTATAATGAAATGGACAAAAATGCGCCAATATCCTTTTTTTCCAGACCGAGTACAAATACAATACAAGTTGTTTGGTAGGCTTTATTATTGTAGGCTTTATTATTTTTTTGGTAATGTTTACATATATGTTTTATCTATTTGTTATTTTTAGTGTTTAGATATTTTGAGTACTTAAGAATTGTAGTCCAGGTGTTTACATATCGTTTCTTGAAATATATAGGGATCAAGCCACATATTTGTTCGCATTAATCTGACTTTTTGTTTACGTCACATTTCTTTGAGTCAAACTGTCTGGTAAATTAACAACTGCAATTAAAGTAGGAAAAATTTCTTTCATTTTAGTTTACGGTTAATTTTATTTTAGCATTAGGTTATGAGACCAAAACATTGACATATAATAAGTCTGATATTGTTTATTAAATATGTATGTAAAAATAAACAAATAAATAAATAAATACATGGGAAGAGGATCTTAATTAACCACATATTAACTCATTTACTACCAGCTGAGTAAACATTTAAAAAAAAAAATTGATCTTTGACGTCTTTAGCCGTCAATGGTATTAAATGAGTTAAATTGCAATATTGAGGGGGGGGGGTTGTAATTAGATTGCTGTATTTTTCAGAATTGTTCAAGCCTAGTCGCCAGTCAATCATAGGGCATCACCATATGCTAATCCTCATTTTAGTCAATTCAGTTGTTCTTAGGACTGAAACGTAATGGCTGACGAAATGTAATCCTCGCCACTGTTTGCTTCCCAGGTGTATTCATTGTCGCCGCCAAGCGTACTCCATTCGGCACCTACGGCGGTGTCCTGAAGGAGCACAGTGCAACAGACCTGGCGGAGCACGCAGCCAAGGCGGCCCTAGCAACAGGGGGCGTGGCACCCGAGCTCATAGACAGCGTCATCATGGGCAACGTCATGCAGGTGTTTAACCACTCCACATGAGAACCACATTCAATCATGCATACGTTACGATACCAATGTTTTTTTGTGCTTGTTTCAATTCCTTCTAGAGCTCAGCAGACGCTCCCTACATCGCACGTCATGTTGGTCTGAGATGCGGAGTTCCCATCCCAGTCCCTGCGCTCACTGTCAATAGGCTGTGTGGATCTGGTTTCCAGTCTATCATCAATGGGGCTCAGGTGAGACTGACCGAGAGAACTGACACGTTAGGCTTGAGCAAATGGCAGTGTTTTCGCATATGTATACTCTCTGGATACTTCATTAAGCACATTCACACAAGCAAATGAGAGTCAGACAATGCAAAGTTTGCATACCCACTGCGCCTTTACAAACATGTAACATGCTTTGAATGAAATGTGTATTTTGTTTTATTTAACCTACTGAATTGATTGACTTGTTTACGCTATTCTAATTTGTAGAATAGCAAAAAAAAAAAAAACTGCTGCCATGTGTGTTTTCAGGAGATTTGCGTGAAGGACTCTGAGGTGGTATTGTGTGGTGGTTCAGAGAGCATGAGCCAGGCTCCGTACGCTGTGCGCAATATTCGATTCGGTACAAAGTTTGGATTCGATCTCAAGGTTAGATTTGTTTTTTTACACTTCCAAAAACAAAACGACTTTTTTTTAAAGCCTCCCTGTGCCTTGATTGACAGCTGGAGGACACCTTGTGGGCGGGGTTGACTGATCTACACATAAAAATCCCAATGGGCATTACAGCAGAAAACCTGGCTGAGAAGTATAAAATCACACGAGAGGACTGCGACAACTATGCGTACCAGACGCAGCAAAGGTGGAAAGCAGGTCAGAGAAGCTTGCTGGCTGCCACTTTACACGCACGCAATGTTTATCTAGTATAAAATAATTCAGAGACTAATCATATGAAAACCAAGAAGAGTGGTTGTTGTTTTGTTAGCATAATTATATTTTTGCTAATTATTAGACATGACTTCTTCTTACGTTTTGCTTTGTCTCACAGCCCACTTTATTCTCAAGACGGAGGAATCGATGCAGATGTCTTTTTAAAGAAGTATATTTAATTGGAAAATGTTTATTTTATTATTGTATCCCCGCAAATATATATTTTCTGCTTAGTTTGCCTATTTTACACGTGTAATATTACAATCTATTTCCCCATAACATTGGAAATTTTTGGTGAAATATTCTACCTTTTTTTCACACTGCCTTTTTTACAGTTGTTTTTTTGTTTAGTAATGTAGTCAGGCATAAATATTAAAATAGCAATGGGACTTTTCCCTGAAATACATCATTGTACATGACAATGTTTTTTTGTAATTCTGTCTTTTTGGCATAAAACTTCCCATATACCATGTGTGACCTTTGTTTTTATAGCACTGCAACATCTTTTAGAAATAATATTGTAATACTTCATAATATTTTTGCTTGTAATGTACTTGTAATACTATGACAAACAACTAATGTCCTCTAACATTTTGACATACTAAAAATGTAACTGCATCATATTTTTTTTCACATTCTTTTCCACGTTATCTTAATACTCTTTTGCATTGAAGTCCATTGTTAATATTCCAATATTTTGCTTTCCCTCAGCTCACGAAGCTGGCCACTACAATGCCGAAATCGCCCCCATTGATGTGAAGGCAAAGAAAGGCAACGTGTCGATGGCTCAGGATGAACACCCTCGTCCTCAGACAACACTGGAACAGATGGCCAAACTGCCTACTGTCTTCAAGAAGGGAGGGACAGTCACTGCTGCGAATGCTTCGGTGAGTCCTCACCACCGCCTTGACTCTACAAAATAGGATGTTTCAGACCATTTTCATTTGGAAGCATTCAAATAGACTTTTTCCGTATGCTACTCGTGTTGCTATCGTTGATGTTCAAATATCCGTAGCTGCTAAGGAAAATATGCAATGTGTAAATTGTAATTCTAGCGAGTAGCTTCCCTTTTGAAGAAATGTTAGGTTAGTTGAGTTGAGTTTGCTGCCATCACCTAGCATTTATCTCACGTTTTTTTTTTTTTGTTTGAGTTCGCCACATGTAAGGGTTTAAAACGAGTCCTTGAGTAATTTGATTAATCAACTGGAGATAAAAAAACAAAAAACGCTTGGAGTTTTTTCGTGCGCGGTCGGGAAGACAAGTCAAGCTAGCCGTAGCAATGTCATTTATGATGACGGTAATACACCACCAATGTGGTGAGAAGAACGTGTTTTCTACCCTTTTATTTTGAATTTGTTCGTTGCAGCACGTGCTACCTTGACGGCTGACTTGACTCGTGTTCCCAACTGGAAGTTGAAACCTAGTTTAAGTTTCACCAACTTTTCCACCAACAACACGCCATTCTGAAATCATGTTCAATCGCTTACTAAGTTAAGGATGCTATAAAAACTACAATAAATTATGCTGACATTGTGAAATGTATCTTCTGTTCCCAGCCGGTGAACTACTTTTCAAAAGCGGCTAGCGGCTAGCAGCTAAGCGAATGCATAGGGTGGCAAGAGACGGTGGACTACTTTTCAAATGCAATTTTATCAACGAAAATGCCTTTTCACCCTGTCGTGCTGACAGCCTGACACAGTTGCAGTTCTTACTTAAAAAAAAAAAAAACAGCAACAAACAAAGCGACTCAAATGTGTTGTTTTACCTGGAAAAATCACTACTGTGGCTCTGACGTCACTTCATCAAAATATCACGAATGTTTCTAAAGAAGAAATTACCATTTATCGCGATGCACATTGTAAATTTAGAAAAAACTGAGCGATCATTTGTTATTAAGTGAAATGTTTGTGATTTTTTTCTGAATATTCAATTATTCACTAGAATTACCAAATATTCATAGCTGCAATCCGACCAAGAAGTTGCACTTTATTATTATTATTTTTTATTTTTTTTTTGCAGCACAAGTAAATAAAAAAAAAACACACAAACGATTGTGGATTGTTTGGCAGCGTAAACTCAGGGTCAAGATTTTGTCATTGTTTCAGTTCAGGTCATCGTAGCCACTGTTTTTTCTGCCAAACGGAAGTAGACTCGTACCTGTTGTTTCCGAAAGTCTGTTCAGTTTCACGAAATCCGCTGCTCCTTAGGGTGTGTCAGACGGCGCTGCCGCACTGGTGATTGCCAGCGAGGATGCACTCGGTCAACACAAGCTCACTCCACTGGCCAGAATTGTGGCCTATCATGTGTCGGGCTGCGACCCAAGTATCATGGGAATTGGTGAGTGGCATTCAAGTGAAGAATAGTGAATCGTTTCAAATGAAACCAAAGAAGTTTAAGTAACGTTATTTCAATTACACAGGCCCAGTTCCAGCCATCACCGAAGCACTCAAAAAAGCAGGACTCTCACTCAGTGACATGGACTTAGTGGAGGTCAGTTGGAGTCTTGTTCATCCATTATTTATATAGCTTTTAATGTCCCCATGCTTATTGTCACACTACCCCAAGATCAAGTTTCAACAAGTAGTTTTGTCCTGCTAAAATGTGTCTGTTTGAGAGGCACTAAAGTTAGCTTGTTGTTAGTTCTCATAAAAAACGCAAGCTCACAGTGTGGCGGTCTTGTTGTTGCTTGACAAAGGAGGATCTCCCACAATGGCGGTTGATGTTTTACACAGGTGAATGAGGCCTTTGCTCCCCAGTACTTGGCTGTGTCCAAGGCTCTCGGTCTTGATCCAGAAAAAAGCAACGTCAACGGCGGCGCTATTGCCATTGGACATCCCCTCGGAGCTTCGGGGGCTCGCATCACGGCTCACTTGGTTCATGAGCTTAGGTAGCATGCTCATGGCAATATGCTCAATCAGCAGGAGTTTATTTCATCTGGCTTTGAATGATTCATTTGTTTTTCGATGGCAGGCGACGAGGCGGCAAGTACGCCATCGGATCAGCTTGCATCGGAGGCGGTCAAGGAATCGCCGTCATCCTTGAAAAGTGCTGAGTTTGCTCCAGAACCTCGAAGAAGAGGAATGCCGTAACTGTTCAATCACATCACATGATCACATTCATACAAGTGCTGCTTACATGCGTATAAAATTGCATTTTGATTCAGAAATGTAAGGGACTGATTCCCGGTTTATTCTGGGACATAGATTCAGATTAGGTCCAATAGATTATGATTTACAGTCAGATTGTGGTTTCTTGTTAAACATTTGCAACATCAGTCTATTTATAAAACATAATGTATGACAGGTGTTGTAGTCCTATGTTGCCTTATTTACTAAGTTAATGCCATGACTTTGTTATTACAGCCTAATGGATGATTTGTGTCACTTTTACCTCAAGATACATTAAAATGCCTACATGCCTTGTCGGAGCACTCCATCACACATCAACTAAACTTTGAATGCAAATATTTTGAATTTCTGTTTTAGTTGATCTGAATAAAATACATTTTTGGAAGAATCTTTTGGTGGTTTATCTTGGTTCAAAAGCTTAATGTAGTAATATCCTAAACCGGTTAAAACAATTGTGTTTATTTACAATTGTCACAATGTGAAATGTCCAGCCATCCAATTTTATTGACCTGTCCAAAGTAGGATAGTGGGGAAAGATATCCGTCCCACCAGTTACCCTCATAAGGATAAGATGTCGAAAAGTCAACTTTAATTGTGTAACCCTAAATCAGAAAAGAAAAGGGAAAAATGAGATTCAAAATGAACAACTTAACTTGTACTTGTGTATTAGAGAATGCTAGGTTTATACTTAAAGAATTTGTGTTTTAAAATTGCGGAAGCACATTGAGTTGCCTTGTGAATGAAATGTGCTATATAAATTAAATTGCCTATAAATTTGAATTTGACTGATCGTTATTATTTATTTCAATTATTGAGTATTTTTCTTTGTATGTGCCATTGCATATTGCATATATTTGCATTTACTGCATTCTTATATCACCTCATAAACTATTTCTGGAAACAACAATGTCAGTTTAAACACGTAGACTATCCGAGTATTTGTCATCGATTTTTCGGGCAAAACTTAAAATACTTTATTTGAATAAATTACTTACATAATTAGTAAAATAATTCAATATGTGAGAGCAGTAACAGATAAAAGGATAGAAAATACATCAATACAAAATTCTTTGGCAAGATAGTGAATAATATAATAATTTTATGTTTAAAAATTGCAATAATTCATTTAAAAAATAATAACTAGGAATTTATGTCTATTTTTAAAGTCCATCTATATGAAAATTCAAACAGCCCACTTTTCCTTTTGTTTTTAAACGTCCCAGTTTACAATTGAAACTACAGAGACCAGAACACGCGTTTTTTACGTCATCACACTGCGTCCTTATATGCGTCACTTTCCCGGATGTCGTTCTTTTCTTTTTAGCCAAGGTAAGGCTAACTTCCATCCGTGTTGTCTGTTAGAATAAAATCCATCCCAATCGACGTTATCTAAGCAATGTTATGCTCTTAAAATACGACAAAATGAATCTATGCGCTGAGAGGGCGTGCTGCATGTTGGTATTACTCGTTCATATGTCACGATGAAGAGGAATATAGAGCTTGATGAATCGGTAGCCAGAGGCCGCCGGCTACAGCTATATGCAGGCTAAATGGCTAACAGAAACGTGTTTGGCAATGCCTGATGTATTTCAGTCTTTGGTTGTACAAATACACGTGTCGCCCTTTTTAATAAATCTAATTGAGCATTTGAATTTAGAGAAATTTCATTGGCGTGACTTGTGCAAGATGTCAATTCGGTAGTAGTAGCAGCATTACAGCAATGAACTTTCTAGAAGTTAAATAGTAGTTATTCGTCATACCTGCGAGGTGTTGTCCAATCTAGTCGGCTTACTACTTTTAACGATGACGTTTAGGCTGTGACGTCTACCAATTGCGCGTAACGTATGTTGACGATGATCCAGTGTGTGTTGATTAAGACAAGCCTGTCACCATAATAGATTGTAATATTTTTTGTCAGAGTCAGGAATTATTGTATTGCACATCACATAGATGGGTCTGTGATGAGGGCTGGTATCAACGTTAGGCCAAGTTGGGCATATGTGACCTGGCTGCAAGTACATAACTATCATGGAACTGTGACCAACTAGTCAACATTGACGACACTTTAAACACACTGAATTCATAAGTTGTGCAAACGCTAATGCCTGGTTTACGTTTTTTTTTTTTTTGTGAATACTACTCAATCGGTGTAAACAGTGACTAAAAAGCTTTTTACATTAGTATCCCACTGACATGTATGACATGCTGACTGTACTGCATATTGACTTATGAGAAGTGTGTGTGTTACTGTGTCAGATGGCAGAGGGAGACGCAAAACCTGCGAAGAAGGCGCGCAAGAGCCGTAACCCGGAATTGGCCCGGGGTATTGGCCGTTACTCCCGCTCGGCTATGTACGCTCGCCGTGCTATGTACAAGAGGAAGACCAAGTTCACAGAGACAAAGGTAAGGAACACTGCCGCCAGTGTTGGATAAGTGCCGCCAAATGATGCTGAATGAATGCCGTTTTGACTCGTCATTATATCAGGTGGAGAAGAAGCTCAAAGTGAGGCCCCAAGCCACAGTTGTCAAGACCGTTGGGGGTGACAAAAATGGAGGCACCCGTGTGGTCAAGATGCGCAAGATGGTACGTACAAAGCACTGGTTCTTGGTACTCTACGCCAGTGCATTTTATTATTGCAAGCTGTCCACAGCACACCCAAAATAGGCCTGAGACCCCACCAGGTGATGAAGTATCACCTTTTAAAAAAACGGCTTGTGTTCATCAAAATGAATTTTATATATTATTGGACAGATTCTTTCTGTCGCATGTGTGACATCGGTATTGTGTTTTTGTTTTTCATTTTGACGCAGCCCCGGTACTACCCCACCGAGGATGTCCCCCGCAAGTTGAAGAGCCACGGCAAGAAGCCTTTCTCCCAGCACAGGAGACGGCTACGCCGCTCCATCACGCCAGGCACCGTTCTCATCCTCCTCACCGGGCGCCACCGTGGGAAGGTAGGAGTTGGGGAGACATGGCAGTCCTCTGTATACTGCGGCGCTTTGTCCCTTTAGGTTTGGGTGATGTCAAATGAAATTGGTTATCCTCTCTATAGTTTTAAAGTCATAATTACAGTAAACATTGCATATTCATAAGTGTAAAAACAATGTGGGGGGGGGACATTTGCTCCACCCACCAGATTCCTTGGACAAGAGGGTGTTGTTAAGAGAAATTAGACAATTGCGTCTCAATGTCATTTCCTGGATAAACTATTAAGTGGCAAATGTGTGCTGAAGTGTTAAGTTGAGTTTTGCTACCAACCCTTTTCTGCATTTGTTTTAATCTAACTGCTTCTTCTCTTGCTTGTCATAGCGTGTGGTCTTCTTGAAGCAGCTCGCAAGCGGTCTTCTGCTCGTCACCGGTACATCCTTTCGTAGCATTCAGTTTTAAAATTATAAATATATCAAAATAAATACATTTAAATATATATAATAATGACAACACCCCCCTCTTTTATTTTCTTAGGCCCCCTTGTCTTGAACAGAGTCCCCCTGCGCAGGGCTCATCAGAAATTTGTCATTGCCACCACCACCAAAGTAGACATAAGTGAGATGAAAATCCCCCAAATGCTCAATGACGTCTACTTCAAGAAGAAGAGGCTGAGGAAACCCCGTCACCAGGAGGGGGAGATCTTTGACACCGAGAAGGAGGTAAATAAATTCTGCAGGGGTCTAATTTGTCCCATCTACTTCTGGACTGATTGCTCATTATACCTCACCACTCGTGTGTGTGCGCAGAAATACCAGGTGACAGAGCAGAGAAAGGAGGACCAGAGGGCTGTCGACTCTCAGCTCATGACACTTATCAAGAAAGTTCCCCAGCTCCGAGGATACTTGCGTGGTTCCTTCAGCTTGTCTAATGGCGTGTTTCCCCACAAGCTGGTTTTCTAAGCGTGTTAATAAAAGTTAAATCTTACACAGTCACTTGGGTTGGACATTTTTATTTTACATTTTAAAAGTATACACTAATGAACAGGCACTGAATGCGGAACGATAACATGTTCTCATTTAAAAAAAAAAAAATACACGTCAATGTAACAGACACAAATAAATATGTTTGTTTTTAGATGGCCAAAAAGTAGAAAGCACAAAAAAGGCAGCGTCCTGCCTATAACTTGGAATGGATTTCTTTGCCAAGTCAGTAATATGTCATAGTCATAATTGTGTGTGTGTGTATCTCATAGTCATAATTGTGTTTACGATTATTTAAACAAAGTGAGATGCTCCGCTTAACCGGATTTGAAGAGTAGGATGGCCACCTGGCCCAAGTAGAAGTAGATGAAATGTTTGGTCTCATGGGTCACGTAGCTGCCAAAGTTCCTTCCCACGATGCAATGCCAGGTTGGGTTGTATTTCTTGTCAAACTCCTGTCAAGAAGAACACAAAGCCCACCCATGCACTTTAATCTTTGCGTCTCTTGACTAAATGGGTGCACAGTGCCATGTAACACAGAGAGCGTGGCTACTTTACACTTTTACAAAGAACCTGTGACTTATGGTGCAAAGACACTATTTTGGGATTGTGTCTGTCCTTCAAAAGTTGGTAGAAGTCCCTTACTCAGGCAACAGTAATTACATCATCAGGCTGGCGGGCTGCAATTATTGTTTTGCATGATGGAGGGGGAAAGTTTATAAAAATAATTTTAAGTGTAATATTAACTGTAAATCACACCATTCATCAGTCAATCACTCAACTTATTAAAACACATTGAATGTCTTACTCAGAAATCAGTATGCCGCTACTCTAAAATTCAGATGAGATAACCATTTATGATGCTGGAAATAACAAACCTGCATGATTGCTGTAATCTAGAGGCATGCCTTGCGGATGTAAAAAAAAAAAAATGTTTTAAAGTTTTGCTTAACTCAAAACCCGAGATGCTGATCATTGGCCCAGCACATCATCGGCCACTCTGTGTCGTTATAAATATACTATTGCACAATGTGATTAAAAAATATATATATCTCTGCAATACATTCGACTCAATTCTGTCTTCTCAAATGCACATTAATATTACTAGACCAGTGGTTTTTTTTTTACCTGCGCAATATTGCCAAAATTTATACAATTCTATCAACTGGTGATGTAAACATAATCCACGCGTTTACTACATCTCGCCTTGATTATTGTAACATTTTGCTTTCTGGTCTCCTCTGCAGGTGGTACGAAATGCGGCAGCTAAACTCCTGCAAACGACGGGCAAGTTCGATCATATCACCCTAGTAATTGTCTTATTTTTGTGTTATAACCTTCACATGCCACACAGCTAGGGGGCAGTTACTTGGGGAAGATGGAGAGGGCACGGGTTGGGAAAAGAAGGAGGTGTCTTGGCTGTGGAGGTGGTGGTGGCCGTTGCAAATAAAGTACTTCGACAAGTTGTCAACATTTGGAGTTGTAATTCAGGCTAACAGTAATAGCTAATTTGCATTGGCTCCCAGTCCCCGGTCCACTTGAGATGCAAATTCAAGGTTTTGGTACTTACCTGTAAAATATAGCACAGTCTAACATCTTGCTATCTCGTTGACCCAGCGGTACCATATGTTTCGCCCCGAAGCCTTTGCGGGTCTTTTAGTGACCCAAGAACCAAAAAGAAGTTCGTAGGTTCTCTGGCTGCCACGATGGCCGAGTGGTCTAAGGCGCCGCGTTCCGGACCCAGTCTCCCCAGGAGGCCTGGGTTCGAATCTCGTGGCTGCCAGGATGGCCGAGTGGTCTAAGGCGCCGCGTTCAGGACCCAGTCTCCCCAGGAGGCCTGGGTTTGAATCTCGAATTTCCCCATTGTGGGACTAATAAAGGCATTATTATTTGAAAGCCCTACCCATGGATATAAGACCCACCACCTCAGCCAGAAATGTTTAAAACGCGACTAAAGACATACTTCTGCGTTTTGTTGAACTTGCTGTTGGCCTGTTTACTGCTCCTTCTTCTTTGAAAAATAGGTGATTGTCACAGAATTGGAAGCAAGTGACAAGATGGGAGGCGCTGCTATGGAGATTACAGGATTGACCACCTGGGCATGGACCCCGCTCCAATGAAGTGGTCTTCCTGCACCGTTTCATTTTGACTTTCACATTATTTCACTTAACATTGTAGAGCATCAGAACATGTTAAATGTTGCCCACTTGGCATCCATTGCCTTCTGATAATCATTCCCCCATTTATAGTGCCTTCTCATTTTTCCCCATTTTTTTTTTTTTGAGAGGGGAGTTTTTCTTTGCTCTCCTGGGGGTTTAGATCAGGGGATGCCATTAATATATTCAACAGTGGGCATGTGAAGCCCTTTGAGACTTCCTATATATATATAAATATATTTGACATGAGAGACTCATGCCAACATTTCATTTAATACTGTACAGTGCTCTATTCAACTACCGCTTATACACAACTGGTAAGATACAATTTACATGTTACCTTGGATATGTTTTAATTTAAGCCAATCATTTATGCTGCATTGAATTTCCATTTGCCTTGGACATGTACTTCAATATTCCTGTTACAGGCAGTTTGTTTGCGTTTATGTTAGAATTGCTCAAAGGGCGAAAAACAAACAAAACTAAGTCCTTATGGGGTGGAGGAGTGCTTCAGGAATCGAGCCAAATTGCGTCTTGTTCGTTGTTTTGTACCTTCTTGATGTAGGCAGCAATGTCCTTCTCGATGTTGTACTTCTCCAGTGCCTGGGTGGCACACTCCACGGCGTCCTGCTGCATGTCCTCGGACATGTCAGCATTCTTGATTACCGCTTTCCTTTCACCCATGGTCGCCCTGAGAGACGACAACAACAACAACATTTACTTGTTACTTCATTTTGATGTCACCGACCAATTTGTCGTTACATAAGGAATAGAGTAGTGTACAAAGCACGAGGATATTTGGACGAGCTATTTCCACTTGCGTTGCATAACTTCCACCATTAGCGGAGTGAGTGATGCGCGTGCGTGCCTGCACTCAGTTGTTTCTATGGAGACGCGAGAGCGAAATTTAACATTTTTTTTTCGTTCGAAACAAAACAAACAAAAAAAAAATATATAAAGCAGTTGACGTAGCTGACCTTGTTGACGCCGAGGGGACGTTCGTGTACAAAACGCACTAACGACAACCAAAGCGGCATGTAGTGGTAACACGAGCATACGGTTTGGAAATTGTAGATTTGAATTCAGCGATCTCTAGTTCGAGGAAAAGTAGCTAGCATCACACAGCTAAATGCTAAAATGGGCGAGCTGTTGATTGTACCGCGACATCGAGCCGTGCATTCACCCCTATACAAAACTGATTTTTTTTAAAAAGCACACTGCCTTAAAACGCATAATTCCTCTAAACAAGCGCGTTAAATATTATGAAATTTACCTACTAGTCTCTTGTTTTGGTGCTTGATTAGGTTTACACCGAAAGGCCGTGCAGCAGAACCCAACTCATGCGAAGTGAAGTGTTGCACACGAGAGTAATGTGGGTGTGTAACGCAAGGGCGCCGAGGCTATATGTCGCGCTTATTGGCTGATGTCAGTTCAGCGAAGGCCGCGATTGGCTGAATGTGGGCGTTCTCGCTGGTCTTTCTCTTTGCATTTTATTTCAGACCGTCATACTTTGCGGCCTATCGTTGCCAAGGATACCATGAGCAAGACTTGGACGAGAATCGATTGGATTTCTTTTGGAATATTAGTTGGAGTAAAGCGTGTCTTGTTCCGTTTGGATAACATTCGAAAATAATACATAAAATATATAAAATTTACATGCATATTTCAAGTTTGATTGATGTGTGCATTTAGCAAAGCTGAACTTAAAGTCTTTTTTACTGCTCCATTCGTGCTGCAATTTGGAATAACCTGGAAATGTATGTTCTGTGCTAAAATGCAGGATTACATTGGATAGGAGAAAATAAAATACAAAAACATTTAATTGTACATTATTGTTAATGTATATGTTTTTTTTGGGGGAGGGATTTCACATTCTAAGTGTATTTTTTATTTCACTCCGTTATTTCAATTATTTTGATTGATATTTATTTCGGGTCTCTTGATTTAATTCGAATGAGGATTAATAGTGGTGTTGGAGAGCCTCGGGGTGGACTGTATAGGTGACTTGGTTCAAATGGGGTATGCTCTTTTCACCCCCGGGTGTCGGTCAGAACACAAGGGCGAGTCCAAGATGTGGGTTGGCAGTTTTAATGGTGTATCTTCACCCAACATGAAACAGGACAAGCAACAGGCGTACAAACATGGGCACAGATGAAAATGAGGTGGTGATGGACTCGTGCATGCAGGAATGCATGTGAGCTAGCGAGAGTGTGAGGGAGAGTGGGAAGCAGTGAGCGTTTGTGTGCGTGTGGTTCTGTAACAAAAGAAACAGTTGGTTCCTTGGTCCGAATACAGCTCAGCGGGTGTCCCTCGGCGTGCAATGAACCGCCTGAGGGCCATCAGGAACGAGTCGGCGTCGATCGTGTTCAGAAGGTCTAAGTTAACGCCTCTGGTGGTGAGGCACTTTAATATGATGCCCCACCTCTTCTTCGTGCGTCTTCCCACCTTGACCTGGAATGGCCCGAAACAGTCCATTTCAGTGGAGAAGAAGGCTGGCTTGAAAAGGCGTAGCCGAGCAGGTGGTAGGTCCGCCATCTTGGGGACAGCAGGTCTAGCCTTCCAGCGTCGACATTCTGTGCAGGTATGTTGGTAGCGGCGTACTGCTTCACGGCCACGCAGGATCCAGTAGGAGCGCCGTATCGCCGCGAACACTCTCTCTGGTCCGGGGTGATGCAGACGGCTGTCGAAGTCTCGGATGAGGAGTCTCCAACACGAATGACCTCCTCTTCATCCATCTCAGGACACAAGGTGAGTAGGCGGCTGCTGGATAAGACAGGCTTGCCGGCCTTCAGGAGCCTCAACTCGTCTGGGAAGCTGTCACGTTGGGATCGCTTGAGGATGAGGATCTCGGCCCTGCGGTAATCTTCAGCAGTATGACCGCTGCTCTGATCTGCCGCCCCCTGCAGCTCCTGCACTGTAGCGTGTAACAAGTCCTTCCGGGTGTCATATCACATCGCATCTGCGGTGCTGACTGGGACTGTCGTGACTCCACAAAAGGCAGACTTCCTTAGCTCTGAGGTATCGTCATCCTTATCAAGCTTAGGCCGGACTGGCCAATCTTCTGGGGGTTGGAGAAGGAATGAAGGTCCTTGACTCCATCGGTTGGGCTTCACAAGGTCTAGCAGTTTCTTGCCCCTTGTGATATCATCCGCAGGATTCCTCTCTGAGTCTACATATCGCCAGGCATCAGGGCTGCTGAGTTCCTGGATCTCTGCCCCTCTAGTGCCAACAAAGACCTTGAAACGGCAGGACTCCGACTGCAGCCACGTCAGAACCGTGGTGGAATCAGTCCACAGGATTGTCTGTGTAATCTTCAGCGTGAGCGCCCTCCTGACAAGCTTGGCTAGTTGGGCTCCTGTGACAGCTCCGCACAGCTCCAGTCTGGGCATAGAGAGGAGACGCTTGGGTGCAACTCTCGAGCGTGCAAGAAGGAAAGACAGGTGGACTTGCCCTTGCTTGTCGCTTGTTCTCAGGTACGCCACTGATGCATATGCTTGTTTGGAAGCATCCGAGAACACGTGAACTTCATGGACACTTGACGAATCTACCTTGGCAGGTAGGTAGGCTCTTGGTAGGGTGACTTGAGGAAGGACCCTTAACTCTTCTTCCCAGCTGTTCCATGCTTGTAGGAGGTCTTGGGGTAGAAGAGGATCATCCCAGCCTCTGCGCTTTTCCCAGAGGCGTCGGACAAGCATCTTGGCTCTAGTGGTGTATGGGATCAGGAACCCTAAGGGGTCGTACTGACTGGCTAAGACGCTGTAGATGTTCCGCAGCGTTTGGCGCGCCATACTCGATATGTCGGTGTTTGTAACTCATAGTGTCCGTATGACAGTGCCAGCTGAGTCCTAGCGTGGATTCAGGGGAGTCTGCCTGGTCGTGGGGAAGGTGGAGCTCAAAGCTGTCCGATCTTGCCTGCTTGGGTAGGTGTTCGACAACGCTCGGCATGTTACTTGCCCACTGCCGTAGGTCAAATCCGCTAGCAGCTAGGAGCGTCCGGAGTCTGTCCACCAGACGACTGGCTTTTTGAGGAGTAGGAAGACTCTGCAGGAGGTTGTCCACATAAAAACATCTCTCAACGGAGAACCTCACGTCATCTTCTGGTTGGCTATGTTCGGCTACATGGCGTTGCAGGGCGAACGTAGCGCAGCAGGGGCTACAAGTGGTGCCAAAGGGAAGAACTTGACACTCATACACTTCTGGAGGGTCACCTTTGGTCATGTCACGCCAGACGAACCGAAGGAGGGAACGGTCAGCAGGGAGTAGGCGGACTTGATGTAACATCCCCTTAATGTCTGCAGTAAGGGTGACAGCGTGTTCCCTGAAGCGCAGCAGCACTCCCAAAAGCGATGCTCCGAGAGTGGGTCCAGGCAGCAGTGAACCATTCAGGCTCTGGCCTCTATACTGATAAGAGCAGTTGAAGACGATTCTGTTCTTGCCGCGATGGCTCACCATGTGGTGCGGAATATACCACTCTTGTCCCTCTTGGTTAACTTCTTGATGGCTTAACTTGGAGACGGAGCCTGCGTCCACCAGCTTCTGGATCTCGATGCCATAGACCTTGGCACGCTCTGGATCTTTGGCCAGTCGTCGTTCTGTGCTCCGCAGACTCGGGATGACGGCTTCCTTTGGGGCGCGGAGAATAGGCATGTCTCGTTTACGCAGAAGGGGCGTGGCATAGCGAAGGATCCCGTGCACCTCTAAGCGGATGTTCTTTTCTTCGAGCAGGGCCACGGCTGCTTGATCCTGCTTTGACCTCGTCACGATCTTCTCGCTTCTGTAGGGAAGTGTGTCGAGTTGCCAGAGTCTTTCGACGCGTCTAAACAGTTCTGTATCGACTGGGGATACTGATGTCAACAAACACTCTTGTGGACGTAAGGGGTCCTGGATGACCTTCGCCGGACCCTGGAGGACCCAGCCTAATCTGGTACGGAGAGCTACGGGTCCGCCTGGAGTGCCCCGTCTGATTGGCTCGACAGCGGTAATCAGGTGTGGGTGGTCGGACCCAATAAGCAACAGTGGCCTGGCATTGTGAAAGGGCTTGATTGGTAACCCAACCAAATGAGGGTACCTCCGTTGGAGTCGATCCATCGGGTAGGACTGGTCTGCCAGACCAAGGCGTATTGCAGTGAAGGCTCTGGAGACTTTGAAACTGGTCTTGTGGTCAGCAGCGGGAGAGATGCGGAAAGACACCGTCGAGCTCCGGAGAGTCTGAACATCCTGTCGAATGGTTCGCAGTGGGAGGTCCTCCCTCGTGCCTTGTATGCCCAGGTCCCGGGCAGCTGCTGATAGGAGCATTGTCCTCTCTGACCCGCCGTCCAGGATGGCATAGGTAGTTATGGTGCGGTTGCCGTGATGAAGAAGCACTTGAGCGACCTTCAGTAAGACCCTGTTTCCCTCTCGGGGGCGGTCGACGTACAGGACTTCAGTAGTGGGGCTCACTTGCTGACTGGTTTTGCTGTTCGAAGGTCTGTGTGGTCTGTCGTTGACTTCATGAAGGACCTGTAGATGCTTTCTTTGACACAGGCTGCAGGGCTTCTTCAGATCACACTGGGCTGCTTGGTGATGCCTTGCACAGCGCCAGCACCTCTTGTTGTTCTTTATCCAAACTGTGAGTTCTTCTCTGCTCAGGTTGGTTACTTTGGCGCACTGACTAAGAAAGTGCTCTTCATTCTCGCAGAAAGGGCAGTAGGGCTTGGGCCTCCCCTTCTTCCTCGGTGAGTCCTTCACCGGTGCGCTGTTCTCTGTGCTCTTGGCGCCATGGAGAACGGCAACGGTTCGCTGTCCTTGGCGGCTCTCGGACTTGGATGCTTGCTTCTCTTTTGCCCCTTTGGATGCTGTTGGCGCATCGAAGTCCAGGCACCACGATTCATATTTGAGCCACTGGGCCAGATCAAGCAGAGTGGGAACGTTGCCTGCTTGTCGGAAGGTGCACCGACGGAAGTCTGCTCGCTGCTCTGGAGGTAGCGGAGTTCGACGTCGCCGGCGGTGCCCAACGTCCTCAGGAGACCGACCAATGCTTGGACATGAAGGGCGAACCGTTCGAAGGCTGCGGTGTCACCACGACGAACATCGGGTGAGTCGAGGACACTTGCAATTTTCTTGAGGGCTATTTGGTGGGGCTGACCAAACTTCTCGTTGAGGGCTAACATTGTGTCTGTGTAAGGCGTAGGTGAGTTGATGTTGGAATCTGCAATCAACTTGGCCTCTTCTAATTTCAGATGATCAACCAGGATTTGGTAATTGAAGAGCTCTGTCCCTCCCACTGGTAAGAGGTTCTCCAAAGCCATCTTCAAGCGTGCAAACTCACATGGATCACGGTGGCTGAAGTAGGGTATGGAGGGGCGTGGCCCTTTGTAGCTCTGTTCAGTGGTGACGGGTGGATCCTGGTGCCGTGGAGCTGGAGTCTCCCAGCCTTGTCCTGGCATCCCGTAGCTTTGCTGTGTGGGTGCTGGCAAGTACGTTGACTGTTGAGGAGTACAGGTCGCAGCATAGGATGGACATCTAGGAGGTAGATGCTGTGAGTGCATAAGCTGCGGCATAAGGTGTAGCCCTAAACAGTGAGGGTTGGTACGCAGGCTGGTGCTGGAGTTGTGGCGGTGGTGCCGTAGCAGCTGGATGCTTTGGCCTCTGGGGTAACGCCCACTTGATTGTCGGGAGGTGCTGCGAAGGTGAGAAGCTATGACTCCACTTGTAGTGCTGTGACGCAGTGGAAGAGGAAGCTAGATGAGGGTGGCCAGGCTCCGCGCTCAACTGCTGGGATTGGCGGCGCAACGGCTGACTGCTGACCTTGACTGGCGACACTTCGCAGTGGCTAGATGCTTGTCTCTTCATCCGATGTAACTCCGAAATCAGCTCTTCTATTTGCTCAGTCATCGTTGGAGTCGGCGGGTTGTCACAGTCTCCTGTGTCAGGCCATGGCAGGGGGTCAGGCCAGTCCTCTTCATCTTCATCTACCGAGTGGATGGGACGGAGGTCATGACTGCTGACGGAGTGTGACATAGCTTGTTGAAGACTGAGTACTGTGTTGGTGAGCCTCCTCATTTCAGCCTGAACTTCTTGGAGTGCAGCTACATCGGAATGAAGGGCTTGCTGTGGTTGATGTAGCACGACCTTCCCTTTATTATGGATGTCCTGTGTGTCGTCTCTCAAGGCGCGTTTGTGTGGCACAGGATAGGGGGAGTGTGGTTCTCGGACTTCCTCCCTGAGAGCTCCCTCTGGATACTGCAGGTGGGCTAGCTGGGAATCCGGACTGTATATCCTCCGCACTGGGTGGTACAGGTCCGCCTCATGGAGGTCAGCATCCCGCCTGTGGTGATCCGTATAGGGAGTGGGGGAGAAGTGAGGGGGTGTCATCTTGGCTGCTCTCTCTTCGTGAGATAGCCACTCCTCTTCGTACCCATGCCTGTGCCCGATATATTGGACATGGTAGTTGTCTAAGTGGGTGGGGGGGCGTGTCTGACCCGTCGGTCGTGCTCCACAATCTTCAAACTCCATGTTGATCAAGGGTAAAGAGAGCATCCGGCTCGAAGGACCACAATGTAGGAGAGCCTCGGGGTGGACTGTATAGGTGACTTGGTTTAAATGGGGTATGCTCTTTTCACCCTCGGGTGTCGGTCAGAATACAAGGGCGAGTCCAACATGTGGGTTGGCAGTTTTAATGGTGTATCTTCACCCAACATGTAACAGGACAAGCAACAGGCGGACAAACATGGGCACAGATGAAAATGAGGTGGTGATGGACTCATGCATGCAGGAATGCATGTGAGCTAGCGAGAGTGGGAAGCAGTGAGCGTTTGTGTGCGTGTGGTTCTGTAACAAAAGAAACAGCACATAAGTATATGGCTCAACTCAAAAAAACGGCAGCTATAAAGTGTACTTTCATGCGCAAATCACATAAGTCCAAATGAGACACATCGACTGCGTCAAACAGATGCCAACTACGGCCGTGGATGGCGAACAATGGCGGCGGCAGTATGGAGTGTGCACTACTTAGGTCACAGCAGACCTAACGCACATAGGTGTATAAACTTTACAAAACCATACAAAGGAGTGCGCTTTTGTGGAGCACAACCTGCCTTTATATAACTAGCACACCGAGGGGAACATTTAGACATTCACACACGGAGCTAAAGGCACACATTCAGTGACGCGGCGAACTTCAAAGGGTGCTCGGCGACGGAGCACGGCAAGAAGCATGGCGGCGACGCACAACGACAAACAGACTAGACAGGAGTAGACATGACGATGCACATCGACGCGATGAATAAACGCTGTAAACAAATAAATACACTAGTGTACTCACTTGCGGTCAGGAACGCACACGGACACTGAGGCATCGACTACGTCACATACTAGTGGTGGTTGGCTAACAACTGCTGCGCAACAAGCAGTTGTTGGTAACCCGTATGTGGGCGCTTCTCGCGAGAGCTCGGCACCGACGCGACTCCAATCACACAACAAGCACACAAACGATGACGACATTCAACCGAGGAACCTTTCTAACAAGTTGCTATTTATTCTGAAATATTTAAATAATAAGTGTCACGGATCTTTAAACAATTGTTGTTAACCACACAGGTGTCCATCGAGAATGTAAGTGGAGCTACAGTGGATATAAAAATTGTACACACCCATGGTTAATTGTCAATATAAAAAAAAGAAGAAAAAAGAAACCTAAATCTTTTCAAGACATTTTCCATCAGCAGCCATAGTATGTAACTAGTATAACCAAATGGGGAAAAAAAGCTGACATTATCTGATCATTCTGAAAAGATGAGGGAAACATGGCCAGGGAAGCTGCCAAATCGACAGCAACATTGAAGGATGATTTCTGGCAAATACCGGTCTGGCTGCTGAAGACATGTGACAACAATCTCCAGTCTTCTTTATGTGTCTGGGCTTGGGGCTATGGTTAGAATTATATTAAACACATTATTGAACAAAGAAAAACCGTGCCTGGCTACATTTTGCAAGAACATACTTGAAATCTCCCAAATCTAGGAAAAATGTGTTAGTCTGATGAAACCAAACTAGAACAGCTGAACTTTATCAAGGGCTAATCAAAGGTGTTTCATCCTGACTCTCATTCAAGCGTTGTTAATGCAGCCACATACCCAGTTTTAATATTAATATAAGAAGGTATGCACAGTTGTGCAACATTATTTTTTTCACTTCCTCTCTTGAAAAGATTTTATTTTCCAGATTACAAGTTACATTAAGGCTGAGAAAGGTTTTGAAATTACTCATCATGTTGTCATTCTTTTTAAATCGCAAAAACATGATGGGTAGTAGAAATTTCAAAAATGACTTATGTTGTCATTCTTTTTATATAAATAAAAAGCCTGTATTTGAACAGCAGCAAGTATTTTTACAGCCACTGCAGGCTATACGGGGAATATACACGTAGATTAATATTTGTACATATACTGTTGTAGCATAGGCAGAGGCAAGAACGTTTTATTTTTTTGTAAAAGTCTTTATTTTGTAGCCTTTCAACACTTTCACGAATCCGCAATTGTGTTGCTCAGAACAAAATGATACTGCAGTATTTCACTCAGTGAACTACAGTAGATACCACTTTTATCTATCACGGCCCTGAAAATAAAACAACACCTCAAATGTGACTACTTCATCTGCGACAAATGTCACTTGTCTTTACCCACAATAGCCAATAATAACAAAAATACACACACAAGGTACCTGGTGAATCAGGATAACCCTTTGGTAACCAATAATCATCAAGACCAATACTTTTGGCGTTTACAATTATAGATTAAAAAAAAAAACAACTAAATATATATGCCCAACCAAATTTGATAGTTAACAATTGCCAGCCAAATCAAGACTGGTGGTTGAACTTCATGGGTTGAAGTATTTTACCGGCTTGGCTTGTGTATCAAAAATATTTCTAAAGCACCATTGCATGAGTTCATGCAGATATTTTGCTAAATCTTGATGACACATAAATATAAAAGATACTGTACTGTAGATTGCCAGTACATAGAAATCGTGATTAGAATTGAAGGAGTTGGGTTGAGGAGAAGGTTGCTGAATAAAGTTCACCTATGGATTCTGGTTAATGTGTCACAAAAGCACAATTTCAAGACTTAAAAGCCTTCGTTGTCTTTATTCACTGCGATCCTTAGGCTCCTTGTATTTGTACTGGATGTAATCAAAGACATCTTTTTCACTATCCACCAACAGAGGCTCCCCCGCCACACCTACAACAAAGCCACAAAGAGGAACGATTGTTAAATTAAATGATAAACGAATCTTTAATTTTTTATTTTCTATATCCGTATTACACTTCCCCATGTTTATTGGATTGCAGACAAAAAAATTGGATCATTTATTTATTAAAATTTTCAATCATTCAAATTTGGCATTGCAGTGATTATTTTTTTTTAGATGGTACTTAGTGTAATGAGTTTGAGAACCACTGGAGCCAACAATTAGTGTGAGAGCAGCCCCAGTGACGCAAGTGACACTCACCAGTGACCCCAAGCGGTCGTATGGTATACTCATTGAGTGTGAAGCCCTTCTCCAAAGCGTGAGTTCTCATGTTTTTATTGAAGATATCACTCCCGGTGAAATAGAGAACGCCACAGTAGTACTGATCCTTCGGGATCAACCTTGAGGTAGTGGGAAGAGGAGCGTGTTAACATACTGTATTTTCATGACCACAAGCCGCACTCAAACGTCTTACATTTTCGCCAAAATGAACAGGGCGCCTAATAATGCACCGCACCTTGTGGGTGCGTGCGCAAGAGGACGCTTAAAGGCATGGCCCCAATAGGCACGTATACAGTATAGTGCAGCTTACCATCATTCCAATCGTGAGACATCGGTGAAAAGAGGACCTTCGAAGTGAAGTTGCAAGCGGTGTGCGAGTGATTGATGACAAACACAGCGTTACTAAGACTGATGTGGACGCTTGCGCTGACGTGTCTGCATGAACTGTTCTTCGAGCTTTCACAAAATTCGGCATCATTTCTGAGGCGCTGCATGGCAACGAGACTTGACACTGATGAGTATGTTTTACCTTGCCTGCACCCAATACTACGGTGACGCTTATGTGTATGATACAATACAGAAATCACACCTGTAACGGCACCTTTTAATAAAGCGCCTTTATGGTCGTGAAAATACGAGAAACAGAACGTCTAAAATGAAAACAAAAATACACAGACGAGAATAAGACTCGATGTAGTACCTTATATCAATGCGCCTGTGAAGGTATTCTTCCTCATCTTCATTTCCATGTTGCAGCTGACAGACGCCCTGAGGAAAACAAGAGTCGGTAGAGTGTCATCATGTGCTTCATGTGTCCATGTACATTGACGGCGCTAACCGCATTAGCAGTCACAATGAAGACGTGAAGGAGAGCAAACAGGGGCCTCACCATGAACTTGGAGTCCCCCTTGGAGAGAGTGTCGGTCACAAAGCCAATGGACTCCAAATATTCCACCACAGCGTGGAGCAGCTTTGGCTGAACACATATATAAATAAAGGTTCCAACTAATTACATGGCAACAAATCTTTGCATTTGGCTAACAAGCTTACTTGTTTCTCAGACTGAGAGGTGAAGTCCGGGTGAGTCAGCAAAATATCAATATCACCACTCGATGCCGCACCTGCAAATTTCAAGCGAGCTGGTTCATTCGCCGCAAAAGTGGAGTAATGTGATAAAACCACAGGGACGTTTTTACCTCTCCTGTAACTTCCGCAGATTGTTCCAATGTATCCAGTGTCAATCTTTGTTAACTCCCCAAGGATAAGTGTCTGCACAAAAGCACAGGATTAGGTCATTTGTTTTCATTCCGAAAACACTTAATTTTCCGTATGGTATTTACTAGCAATGAAACTGTGTTAGGATTTAGAATACGGTATGCTCAGTGAAATGTGTGCATTGTTCTTTTAAGGAAACCAAAAGAAAACAGAAAAAAAAACACCAACACAGGACAAAGTATTCAAAGAGGCTTACAATAAGGAAAATGCGCACCATGTCAAAAGCGGTGTCTGTATTGAAAACTTCTCAATTTTTATAAAATTGCTATCCATTTGAATGTTTGTTTGCCTAGGATAAGCATATTTCATTTTTTTTGAACCAGCAATATATGAGAGGTTTTTTTTCTATTTAAATCACCTCCATCTTTTCCATTTCAGTTCGTGGAATCCTTTTTTCAAACTCCTCAAAGTACCTGAATGGGGTAAAATGTTCCATTTATCAACAAGATTTTTCCATTGAAGCCTATTGTGTAAATGTGTCAGCAAACTCACTTAAGGCCAATCTGTTGATGATGGTTTAGCTTGTGTTCGATCTTTTTCAAATCTAAGCACACAAGATCAAAAGATTTTCAATAAACACCAAATGTGAATCTGAGAAACAATTGACGTTGAGCAACAAACCTTCAAGACTCTTCACGCCTTCTTCGAAAAACTTCCTGGCAGCAGCCGGGCTAAAACGGATGCCAAAGAAAGACACTTTGTTACTACTGTATACCGTTTATTCTGTTTAAGAATCGTGGTTAACCTGGGGGCTTTGCCAGCTGACTTTGGCAATCGCAGGGCATATAAAGACAAAACACCCATTCACACACACGTACAGACTATTTAGAGTTTTTAACCAAACATACAAAGGGCTTGAGCAAAGATTCAATTGCTTAACATTTGAGCCATATCAGCCAGCAACAGTACAGTGTATTATATACTGTCATAAACATTTCCTAATAACGGTAATATTTTCTCCTCCTATAGCCAATTATTGTAAGGGCAATCAAATGCTTAGCAGCACTGGTTTTATTTGGTCAACTGTGATTGTAAATTCATGTGAATTTTTCATAGTTATTTTAGACACATACCCAATACCAGTTACTCTTGTGAGGAAATTGATAGATGAGCTGGTGTCGTCATTTCGAATCTGAAGAGCAACAAAAAACAAAAGGTACTCTGTCATATTTATTGAACCATCACTGGGTGAAATGTGCTTTCCAAGACCTCACCTTTTCCAGTTTGCGTAGGGTTCCTGTCTGTAGGTACTCGTCGATCTTTTCAGCTATTTTAGCTCCAACGCCATCCTGTACATACATTAATGGCTATATGAAAACTAGAGTGGAGAGGACACTTTACATAGAACAGAGCATACTAAAAATACACATATTAAAAGGAATTACAGGAAATCTTTCAAGTAGGGCTGCAGCTGCTGCATTCTTAAATTATTCACAGCATTTCACGTTTGCCACATTTTCATGACAGTTTTTTTTAATTCATGCAAATTTATTAAAAATGTGAAAACTAACATCGCATGATGCAAGTATTCACAGCATTTGGTTAATACTTGATCGGCTATGTGGCTCTGTCGAAATGAGAGGTTATATTCTTTCATTACTTAGATTTGGCATGCATGCATGCATACATACATATAAATTCGAAATTCTCTCAAATGGATGGAAGTGAATCAGTTGAAAACATCATCACGAATTCTGATGATCTCACAACCTCCTTTTTCGGTGCACGTACCAGTTTCTTGGCTTCTTCGCCATTCTTAATCTTTTGCGGGTATTTGGCAATTGTTGAGGCTGCTTTCCTAAAAATCAATAAGGTTCAAGAAAATCGTTAAGGCACAAATACAACCAATATAGATAATAACAATAAAATACAATTTTATTTATAAAGCGCATTTCACAACAGGTGGCGCTGTAAAATTACCTGTAAGCATTGTACTTGTGAATTGCCCTGTTGACGTTCTTCTCATAGTTGGCCAGCTCTACAAACACAGTAGAAAGATATTTCATTGTCATTTCTGTCCCTTTAACAATTAAAGGGCCAGGCGTAGCCTGCAGACTGGGGGCGTTTAATGCATGTCTCGAAGCACTACCAGATCGGTTTACGATCTAATTTGGGCCTCCATAAACACATAAACGCGATTTTCAAAGGTCAATCCCGCTGAGCTTTTGCAATGTACCTCAATGTATGTAAATGTTTTTCTTTTTTGATTCCCGAGAAGAAACACACAAATGACACTGTCGCTGACGTTAGCATAGCTCAGTGGTTAGCTTTTTCTCCTCCACATACCCACAAGGAAGTCTGTTATTCCCTCGTTTAAAGATTCTTGCGGAGCTTTTCTCTTGCTCATGGCTGAGTCGGCAAATTTCCAAACGTCCGGTTATTATTCCAACGAGTTTAGACACGCGTATAATAAATGTAATGTCTTTAGAGCACAGGTTTCTTGCTCGCGCAAACATGAACAATGAGTGGAATATTCGGGGGCGGGGGGGGACACATAGGGTGGGAGGAGTTTATGAGACGTAGTTCATCAATCCTATTGGTTTCAAATTTGAATAAAGTTTTGATTCAACATCGTAAAAAAATTCAACAACTGTTATTTCTCAGAAATCTCTCTTTATTTTATTATTTTGTGCTTTATAAGGAAACACCGGTTCGTACCACAGATACAAATACATTGTAGAAAAAAACGTTTTGACAAATGAAATAATTGTCAATCGTTCAAGCCACTATACAAGTACAAACATAAACCGGCATTTTATCAAATAAACTATGTTCATATTAAAAAAATAGGTGATATGACGTACAAAACATGTTTCAAATAAGATTATATCAACAGTGCTGTTCGAATTTGAATTATTTTAGCTTTAGCTGAAACTAATGGCTAAACAGTATTTACCCTAGTTGGTTGAACTATTTATATTGTGCTATAAGGTCAAGTATTTCCACATTTTAGGATTGATTTGCCCATCACGTCATTGTTTTGAAGAAAAAAAAAAGCTATCAATATATACAAATAAAAATATATATGAGTAGTCATTTTTTAAATATTAGAGAGCACTTTTCTCTCCACAAAATACAAACCAGTTGTACTGGACTTTGTTTTTTTGTCATTCTGTGGCTGCCATAATTTCCAACTTTTTAGAATACAAAAAAAAAAACATCCATCCATTCCATATAAATAAAGTTGTATTGTATTGTATTGTATCTAAACCGCTTCTCCTCACGGGAGTGGCGGGTTTGCTGGATGCATCTTACTAGTCAAACTTTATACTATAGGTCACATAATACAGTCCGCCGGTGGATGTCCCATCTCTTCCACTTCATGGGTTAGGAATTCGTTTTGACATAAACTCGATCCCTGGAAAAGATTTTGATGGCTTCCTCAATCTCAGAAAGACTTCTATCAAGATGAGCGCGGCGCAAGCGAACACTCAAATTGTCTGCTTTGAGGGGAAGCAACAGGAGCTCCGTCACCAGGGAGCGATAGCCTGTGAAGAGAAAAACAATGTTTAAAAGTCAAATATCAACAAATCAGTGAATTATTGATTATCGCGGGGAGTACGTTTTAAAAATCTACGAAATAAAAAGGGTTTTAAAAAAATCTTGTTCCACCCTTCACATGCTTTAAACACATTTAAATTCATTAAAACACACTTAAACCTATAGAAAAATAACTTACTCTCCTTGAGCGTCTTCAGAGTTTCCTGCCTGTCGCTGTCAGCCATCAAGGTGTGACCAGCAGGAACAGAAGGATTAAGTTTCTTCCTCCTTTCCTCTTCCTCCTCTTTACGCCACTGTTTCTTCCTCTCCTCTATGCTGTGTAGAAAAATAAAAACATTTTGTGAAAAAAACTCTACTTTAGGTTGATTACTCTTGTAGAGCATGACTCACTAGTGAGGCACCTGGCCCTTGACAGCGCTGGGCACAGATTTATCCCGCAAGTTTGTCAGCGACTGGGACCTCTGCATAGTCTTTCCAGCTGCGCGTGCATTGTATTTGATGAAATCTATGCTCTGGCCTTTCACCTGCAAATGGTCAATCATCACAATGAATCACACAGCGCTTGAGGCACTAGCAGCAAAAAAAAAAAAAATCTCACTGTCACTTTAAGAGAAGATCCAGAAAAAGAAAATGGATATTACTATATTAAAATTCAGTCTCAAAGAGGTCCTCGCCAAGTGACAGTGAAATTAAATTAAAAAGTATATCGCTGGAGTCCGACCAAAATCTCCAAAATCGTCACCTTTCAGGAGACCCCGTAAATGGCATGTTTGCTCAACCATTGGTATTGCATTTTGAAAGACAGCAATTTATTTTCAACACTTCAGATTAGTCAGTAATGAGTAAAAGTAATATTCACGCGCGTGGATGGACCAATAGTATAGATTTTGGAAAAAAAAATATGAAGTTCACCAAAATGTGACTTAGGAGGTTTTGGTCGGACAACAGCGATAGACAATTTTACAGGAGCATGTCAATAAATTAGATAAGATTAGGTAATACATTTTCTATCTCCACCCACTTACCTTGCAAGGAATTATAATATTACATAATAAACACTTGTAATTTTTATTCCCGGAATTAGGTAGTGCTCTTGTGTTCTTCAGAAAAAAAATTGCTTTTGTATTTAATGAATGCACATAAGTTTCACGTGATCAACTCAACTACTGAAAAGACATGCACCTGTTTAGTCTATCATCATTATGCTGAACGGAAAGGAGGGGAAAAACATCTTGCCATCTTGCATGCCATATAGAGTATGCATTTAAAAAAATAAAGTTTGAACAAAATTAACAAAATAAACTAAATACTAGGAGGAAATAAGGACAATGGTTTGCATTTGAGACATTTGTTAAATTGCTGCTTTCTTTCTTGATAAACTAAACTTTGTCAACCTATTAATAAACTAATAATTGCCCAAGTCATTTTTAACTTTACTGTCACATTATCAATAAAAAAAAATAAAACCAATTTGCTTGCTATTTTTTTTCTTTTGGGTTGGTGTCAATGACGACTCTCTTACAGTGATCTAAATTATTAGCTTTTCTTACTTGCAAATTGTCCTGTTTAGGTGTGCAAGACTGACGCAAAGCATCGGGGGGTGAATGTGGTCTTGGTGGCACTTTATTTTTCGAGTGACCCTTTAGAAAGTTTTGACACTGTGGTTTCACAGCTGGGCTGGTAGCCTGTGCAAAAACAAACAAAGATGAAAAGTGATCTACAATCAGTTGTATACATGCAGTGCTTCTCAAATTGTGGAGAAGGTTGATAGGGAGAATCTATCTCTGCCTTCCAGCACCAAATGGCCCACAGACCAATACTGGGTCACAGACTGATGGATGGTGATCTCTTTTTTATGTTTTTAATGGAAGCAACCGTCACCTGTAAGTCTGCCATGAATTTGGACTGGATGTTGTGGTATTTAGTTGAAGTCCACAGAGCTTTAACTGGAGTGGAACGAGCCCTTTCAGCTTCCACTTCTTTGCAACGTCTCTGGATTTCCCGAAGCCGCCTAATGTTGTCTTTGCGAAAGTCAAACTCTCCCTCTTCTGAGGGACAAAACATCAGGAAACAGTTGGCTCAACCAAACCAAAAGACCAAATATGAACAGAAACTCAACTGGCTTACTGGGTTCGGCTATCTCTGTGGCAGGGAAACAATCTACTTTCAGGAGCTCCCTCATGACACCTCTTTGTCCTCGTTCCAGAATGTGGGAAGCGTTGGCGCTTATGCGTGGGCGGCGTGCAGAGGCATGGGAACTGTAGCAGTCAGGGTGCAGTGCAGGATCTGGAGCGAGAGGTCCTGACAGCAAGGTCGTTGTACCCCGTTTTTGCCCCTCTAAACGACCCAGAGCTGGGAAAAGAAAGCTCCATCAGTATCCTCCATTGCAAAAGTTATGCTGAGGAGCCAATTCACCAATTTTCTTGAGAAGAATCTGCAGCCTAACCAAATGATACCGGGGGAGAGATGGGGTACTCCCTGGATTAGTTGCCAGTGAATCGCAGAGCACATATTCACATACCAAAACCTCAGAAGAATTGTGAAGCGGGTGTGCTAAGCACTAGCACAACTTGCTGCATAGTGGTCAACCGCTGTTGACATTTTGTCTTTTCACAATGTTACCCATCCTTGCATCCATCCATCATCCACCAGGTATCCATTGTTCAAGCAATCAGTCCACTCATCCATCCACTACTTCATCCAACCATCCATCGTCCCACCCACCTATCATAAATTCACCCGTTCATGGGGCTATCTCGCATCTGTCATCCCATCCATCCATCCATCATGCATGCATCCATCCGCCAGTGTGGGTGTGACCAACCTGACGCAGGTCTTTTGTAGTACTGGGGAAACAGCGATGGGTCTGGTGGAATTGGTCCACATAATGATGAAGGCCCCTCGCACATTGAAAAGATGTACTGTACATGAATAGAGTCTGCGTGTATAAATTTACATTTAAACAGATTCCTGCAATGTCATGTACTCCCACTACTGACAGCTGCCATTGCTTTTTCGCAAATAGTTATTTTTACAGCGATGTTTAGGAAATGAATGACGAAGTATGAATCACTAATGTTGAAAGAGGAATCGTAAAACTGGTGATTATTAGCAGCTGTGCCGGATTTTGACTCACAAACACATACACATGAATCTCATCAAGCAACACAAACAACACGATGAGTATAACTCATAAAAGCACATCGTTTTGTTGCGCGAAACTACGCTGAGAACTGCTTTTACCTCAATGTTGTTGTCGAGCGCAGGATTAACGTGAGCTACGCAGATTGATGACGTGTGTTTGAGCCTTCATCACCATGGCAACGGCGTCACCGCGCACAGGGCGAGAAAAGAAAAGAAAGCAGCTGGGTGTTTGTATTGACTGAGGCGTCTACTACTAACGCAAATAATGTTAAGCAAAACACTCATTCGCAAGAATGATGGTCTTGTCAAAAGATGTGATATGTTGTTTGTTTTTCATTTTGAAGCTGTTCTACTCTTGATACCTCTGTAGTATCGTTTGGCCCTAATGTTTGTCTACAAATGCCTTATTAATTATTCATATCAGTCCTCCAGTTCCAGTAAGAATACAATGGAATCAGAATTCATTATCATTTCGACTCAAGTGTATGTTCGCACAGAATTGATTATAATATGCGTTCACATTCTAAAAACTCAACTAGTGCCCTTTAGTGGTGAAAACAGGAATCGCATCGCGCATATGAGAAATACAGAATAAAATTACCTCCCCAAATGAGTAAATATTACCCTTATTAAACAACAACAACCACCCACCCAGCACTATATTTACTGATTGTACCACAGCTTTAAAACAACGCCGACTTTTAAAAAAATATTTTCATATAATTTTTAAAATGATGTCACGGACATCATGTGAAGTCATAATTTAGTAAATATGACCTCACAGAGATCGTTAGACGTCATTTTGTGTTGAATTGAATCGTTTTCGTTTCTTAACAGTTGCTTTAAACAAGTAAATATGAATGAAATATTGATTAAAATACTAATTACAACCCCCTATTTGACATTTGCACATTCTTTAATTCACCGTGTATAAAAAGTCAACTCTCCACCCAATTAATTCCATGAATTAGTCCAATACCAATTACACAATAGCCCTGAGCAGAGGCCTCGTGTGCGCATGTGCGTTGCCCCGAGCTTCCTCCTCGTCCCTGCACTGTTGCCTTGTCCAACTGTGCAGTCAACACGCACATCGCCACCACTTAAAGGTAAGAACAAGTCCTACGCAATAATTCCCTGATACTTTAAAGTTGTGAGCGTTTCTGTTTTGCTTCACTATCGACACGACCGTTTTTTGTTTTTTTTACTGTCAAGGCAAGTCTTTTTCGCGCATAAAGGACTGCCATTGCATCCAGCTGCTGTATCACTTTGTTCAGGCACACTGATACTGTTTACACTTTGTTGTGTGTTTATTGACATCCACCACTACAAATATTTTTGTTGTTGCCTCCATATTGTTCATAAAAGCTCGTTTTCACCACTGTATAGAAAGAAAGGTCAATGGCTACGTGCGCAGTGGAGGTCTGTTATCTCTCGGCACTCCCACCAGCATATCTAACTGGTCACTCTCCTTTGCTTTGTTATAAGAGACAATTAACCGGTGCATACATTTAGAGGCTTGCTCGACAGTAATCTGCAGAAATCAGCAACGAAAATAACACTCACATAATTGTCACACGCAGCGAAGAGATGGAGAGTGTGCAGTGTTGGTTTGAGTGTTACACGCTCGTGTATTCGACTAGCAAGCTTTTCGTGTAATTTAACTGCTTATAGACCTTACCTGACACGCGCGCGCACACACGCACACGCATTCCTCCTGTACGTCAGCTACGCGCATGTAGCACGTACATACTGTTAATGGTATAATAATTTTAAGTGTTTAAAATATAGAACTATATGTTTATACTTATTTAGTCTGTAGCCTACCTTAGATAAACAGTAGCATTATGAATGTCATATATTTTATATATTTATATTTTTTATTATTATTTATAAATTATGTAATTATGTATTTATTGGTATGTATTGTATTATATAATTTTCATCATCATGTGCAATTATTTAAACATGCATAGCCAATACTTGTTAGATTGTTTATTATATATTATTTATGTATAGACGTGATGTTTTATTTACTTAAGTTTTGTCATATGAATTGCGTTATTATTAAAATGATTATATGTACTATGGCATGTACAGTACACTTTTGGTATTTTTTATGTACATATTATATATGACTATTTTAATATGACATGTTTTTATTATTTCTATTGTAATTTAAATACGCATGAATAATTGTGTAAATGAATTATTGTCTTCTTAAAGATACATGACCCCTTTTTAATTTTGTTTATACATTATTATTTTAGTAACACTTCCGCAATTTTAAATGCACAAAAAATACTCTTGAGTTTTTTGTAATTTACCATATATATATATATATATATATATATATATATATATATATATATATATTTAAATACAAGTTCCCTGTAATTCTATTTATTTATTGCAATAATAATAATAATGATAATCCAAATGATGTTATTATATACTATGTTTACTATTCATTCATTCGATTCATTTTGCATATTTATATTATATAATAACTATTTTTACATTAGTTTTAATGCATTATTTTTGTATTACTCTTCTAATTTAAAAATGCACAGCATTTGTGTGTTGAGGCACTCATTTCTAATATTTATCTGCGTCATGTTGACCTTTGAGCCCAGTCAAGGCAGTCAGTTGGACAGATAGCACATGAGAGTCAGATGAAGTGTGACGCTACAATATAAACACACAACACATATGCCACAGAAGGACGACGACTTTTTAATCTGTGGTTTAGTAACACAAACCATGGAGGGCCTTTTTCTTTTTTTTTTTTTTTTTAATAATCCAAATCACATGTGTCTCAGTGTCAGGTTCTTCCAGGCTCTAAATTTAGAGCAGCCTGAAATTAGGAGTATCGGGTGGGGGTGGGCACCAGAGGGTGAAAAAAATGCTTTTTAGGTTGACTGAAGACTCCAATTTATCCATTGGTGTTAATTAGAATGTTTGTTCTTGTTTGTCTATATGCATCTACCGCACACTAAAACGCAATAGGCACCACAACTGCGACAACAAACATGCAAACACTTCCAGGAGCTAAGAAAACGTTTCATATATATG
This sequence comes from Idiotropiscis lumnitzeri, assembly GCF_059441095.1. Taxonomy (NCBI): domain Eukaryota; kingdom Metazoa; phylum Chordata; class Actinopteri; order Syngnathiformes; family Syngnathidae; genus Idiotropiscis; species Idiotropiscis lumnitzeri. The sequence continues at coordinate 24,575,298 of NC_142391.1, read as the reverse complement.
TGTGATGTTGTATTGCTATAAATAGAGAACAAGACTACTAGTCATCTGTTGTTCCCCTCTCCTTGCTCCTCGAAAGAGGCAATGGCGTCGAGAGGAAAGGGACGTGCAACGCAGCGGGACAAGGCAGGGAACAAAGACCACTGTGTCACGTGTCGCCATACACCCAAGGGACACGGTGAGTGCAGGGGGGGGCGCTGCATGAACTGATGTCGGAATCATGATGAGGGTCCCAAAATGTTGAGCAGAAGCTAGCCTTATTTAAATTGCGAATGATTTGGATCCAAGAACTCAATCAGGCACACAGTAGCTATCTTAAGGTAGTCTCTCTTTTGGTTATTAAAGCAGGAAGGTCACCTTGTCAAAGAGAGACTGGTAGTGGTGCTTTTGACGTGGGCCGATTCGAGGGCCGGACTAAAGTCAACCTCAGGCCTTTGTTAATCGAAGCGTTTTTTAAAATTTGTCACCCAACGCATCGCTCGCTAGCTAGATAGAAAGATATATGGATAGGTGGATGCTTTATTCATCCTGTGAGGAAACGTGTGCGATGGATTGATGTGTGGAGGGAGGGATGGTAAGTGAGCTTTCAGTTGTATATTTTTTGTAAATATTCTTTTCACTATTTATATTTTTGGGTTGGAGCCTACTGACGTTTTTCTTGTGAAACCAATGTGGGAGCTTTGTCAGTGTTTTTTGGAACATTTTTAGTGGTTTACAAAATAAGTGTATTATGTGAAATCTTTTTTGTTGTTGTTTTTATTTGGTCCTTATCTGAACAGTCATTTTTTTTCCTGGTTAGAAAGTGCGTGGTCTCAGGTGGCCACCCCCGCCAGTATCGCTGATGCAAAATTGTGGCCCCCTCAATCATCTAAGTTGCTGATCCCTGTTGTAACTAGCTCGTTATCCAATATGTTGGATCCATTTGGATACAGGTGTACCTAATATAGTGACCACTGAGTGTCTGCTTTAGCTCAGTGGATTCGCCCTACACTGAGAATATCATCCCATTAGTGAACAGGTTGCTGAGCCATGCTGCATGGTCATCAGGTGTGAGAGGAGAGCAGTCATACATCACCTTCCTGATCCATGCAGGCCTCTACTCCAGATGGCTCTTCCCTCCTTTTTTTTTTGCACACTCACTCCATTTGCCGGCAAATATTTGGTCAAGCCAGTTTATTGTGATGCCTTAAATGCACCACACGTTTCCAGGAGGCATCTCATTTCTTGCAGTCATTCTTTAACACACAAAAAAAGCCTATGAATTATGCAAATGTGGCATGCTGGGTGAGCATGATGGCCTCACAGTGCAGAGGTCGTGGGATCGATTCCGGCTACGGCCTTCCTGTGTGGAGTTTGCATGTTCTCCCCTTGCCTGCGTGGGTTTCCTCCCACATTCCAAAAACATGCATGTCAGGTTGATTGGACACTATAAATGGTCCCTAGGTATGAGTGTGAGCGTGAATGGTAGTTTGTCTTTGTGTGCCCTGTGATTGGCTGGCAACCAGCTCAGGGTGTACCCCGCCTACCACCCAAAGACAGCTGGGATAGGCTTCAGCACCCCCGCGACCCTCGTGAGGAGAAGCGGTACAGATAATGGATGGATGGGTATTTAGGCTCTGAATAATAGCAGGAATGTTTTTTGTAATCATCATGAAATGAGGGAAGAATGTTATAATGTATTTTTATAAGAAAAAAATGTTTGGAGAATAAAGTTGCATTTCCTTGTGGAAATAACGTGTGTTATTTTACAAGAATGACATGTTAGCAAGTAAAACTCAGGAAGGCTACCAGATTACAGTGGACGTTTTAGAAAGAAAATATTTGTTAATTTTGTGACATTTTATGTTGTAATTTTGAAGATTTATTTTCTTATTGTTCTATTTTTAAGCATGGCTCTATATTTCCTTCATCGATAAAACTTTTTTTTATTCCAGAACCCATGGCCGTCCCTCCGGCATATGCAGACTTGGGGAAGTCTGCCAAAGACATCTTCCACAAGGGCTATGGTATAAACAATTGTTAATAAGTCGTACTTTGTTATATATGCTCCAACTTTTTTTCGTAAATCTCTTTTTTTTTATGTGCTCATCATCGTCTCTGCCAGGCTATGGAATTCTGAAGTTGGATGTGAAGACCAAGTCCCAGAATGGTGTTGTAAGTACTTTGCAACGTCACATTTGGATCTGTTGCCAATCATTTTTTGTACAGGTTCATCTCTTTTTCTACCATTGTGTTTGCGTTTTGTTTTTGTTAGTATTATTATTTTTATGATTGTGTGTGAAAAGTACATACAGTGCTATACAACACAAATCTTTGTGATAAAAAATAAGCATGTTCTCATGATCTTCTTGACCCTATATGGACAAAATTATTGGGACACGGGGGTACTTACACCTACAGGATGTTCCGACCCAGAACTGAAATTTAAGGTCTTAGGCCTCCTGAAACTTTTGTCTATATAGTGCACATAGTTGTCCCTTCCATTTCCCCCCTCTAATGCTGTCCTTTCTCTTTTTTTATTTGCTTCTTTCTTGATTGGATGCCCTTTTCAGATGGTAAGAAAGTGTGCGCATGTGTCAACGATTAAACATGGGTGTTATGCAGTTTCAAAGATTTGGATAGTTGGCCTTGAGATACAAGTTTAATTAGTTCAGTGTCATGCTCTTAACTCCAAACACTCCGATCTAAATCCAAGTTTCCCTATTGATAGAAATGGAAATACCATTAATCCGTTACAGCCCCCCCCCAAAAAAAAATTTAAAATGAGAGTTTAAAGACTTTATACCAGTGAGTATTGTTATATTGTGTGTCTATATGTGTTGCTGCACCATTTGTTTATCAACCTATTCCCTAAAGCACAGGCATTTGTTGGCCATTTTTGGAGGTGCTGAAGCACACATATCAGCCATGCCCAAAAAACACCGCTGTCCTCTGTTAGAATTGGAATGAGACAAGCTAGAATTGGAATGAGACAAGCCAGCTGTTGTGTCATGTGCAAGTGATGATATTAAAGCCAAGGTGCAACCTACTGGATGCCAATGAACTCCGATTGAGATACAAGAGAGGAGGAGGAGCAAAAAAAAAAAAAACCAAACAACTGAGCCATGTTGTTTGTTGCAATTTGTAGTTTTAAATACTCTTTTTTTTAATGTTTTGACTGAAACCTCAAGGAGTGGCATTAAACATCTTGAAGCCTCTTTTTTTAGATTTGTACATTTGTTGTAAAAGTGAGCGGAGTTGAGTTCACTGCCACTATACAGTGCTCGAATCTCAAGTTTTTGCTGGGGAGTCAAAGTTGAAAAAACTAAAAAATGTGGTCACTTGTACCTCCATGCACCATTACGCATGCAAATGTTAGCAGCTTGCAGCTCCGCCAAAGCGTATCCTTACAAATTGATCACCAACCTCTTCCCCACCGTCCTCCCCAACCACAGCAGATAAATGATGCTTTGTGGGGGCTCCATTCTCTCCTTAAATACTTCCCCTCTACCTCTTGGTGCTTTCACCGGCTTCCTGCCTCAGACTTCTAAATGCCGCTTTGTTTTGCAGGAGTTTGCCACCTCAGGCTCCAGCAACTCCAACACGGGCAAGTCGGGCGGCCACCTGGAGACCAAGTACAAAGTCAGCGCGCTCGGCCTGAGCTTCAACCAGAAATGGAACACCGACAACACTCTGGCCACTGAAATCACCTTCGAGGACCAGGTGCGGTCAAATGGCCAACTACCGTACCCTAAGATGAGATATGATAGAATATGAATTATTATTTTATGGTCTGCAGCTGGTAAAGGGATTGAAGCTTGGTCTGGACACCTCATTTGTACCAAATACTGGGTAAGATCTGTCCTCTTCATTATAAGCATACACTCTTCATGCCGTCAATCAAAATTACTATGGCTAAATTACTTCTTTAATTAAACACTCACTACAACTATTTCGATACAAACAATTTTTTGCAAAACTCAACCACTGTTTGGAAAGTATGTGGCTTGTTACATCTGGCGTAAATAGAACACAGTTTTTCAGAAAAAGAACAGCAAACAAACCATCAAACATGGTGGGGCTGCTTTCCTACTTCAGGACCTGGATGGACTTGCTGCGCTTAAGGGAACCATGAATTTGGGAACGTTTGCCCATCAGTTGTGACCTTCAAATTAAGCGCATCTGGGTTCTGCATCACAACAACAATCAAAAACTCATGAGCAAGTCAACTTCTGAATGGCTTAAAAAAAAGTTTTATAGTGGCCTAGTCAAAGTCCAGACTTAAATCTGATTGAAATGCCGTGCCATAACTTGTGTTGTCTTTTACGAATATTTTGATTAAAATCTTAATTTAAGAGTGACAAACAAGAAAAAAAAAAAAGAATCAGGAAGGGGGCAAACACTTTTTCACACTACTGAATGTCCCCTTTAAATAAGTCCTGACACATGTGAAGTATTGATTCCTAGTCTTCATCATGCAGCAAAAAGAGCGCCAGACTGAAGACGGCGTACAAGCGTGACTTTGTCAACGTGGGCTGCGACCTGGTGTTCGACGTGGCCGGCCCCACCATCCACAGTGCCGCCGTGCTGGGCTATGGGGGCTGGTTGGCGGGCTACCAGGTGGCGTTTGATACCGCTAAGTCCAGGCTCACTATGAACAACTTCTCTCTGGGATACAGGGCCCCTGACTTCCAGCTACACACCAGTGTGTGAGTGTCACGTCACATTATGTGGTGTTCAAAAAAATACACACACACATATATATATATATATATGTGTGTGTGTGTGTGCCGGTATACATATATTGTTCTATTTATATTGTTTATCCTTGTGCATTTGATAACAGTTGGGATTTACCACCGCAAATCACATAGCAATTATAAAAATCTTAGACTAAAAACATCCATCCATTATCTAAGCTTCATATCTTCACAAGGGTCGCGCCAGCCGTCTATGGGGAGTAAATAGAGTACATCTGGAATTGGTTGACATCCAATAGAAAAATATTTTAAAAAATGTATATTGCAGCAACGACGGTACAGAGTTTGCCGGCTCCATTTACCAAAAGGTGAACAGCAACACAGAGACTGCAGTCCACCTGGCCTGGACGGCCGGAAGCAACAACACACTCTTTGGAGCGGGAGCCAAATACCAGCTGGATAAGGACGCCTCTCTTTCTGTAAGAAATGATAGCATGAGTCTCGCACAATTGTGGGACATCCGATGATGTCACTTTGTCCTCACTCATGGTGTGTTGTTTTCTCCAAACAGGCCAAAGTCAACAACGCCTGCCTTGTCGGAGTGGGATACACACAAACCCTCAGGCCAGGTTGGTTTTTCTGCACCCCCTACATTTTCCCGAAACAGCGCAAAAACAATTAGGAAAATTTCGCTACGACCAATCAAGCAGAGGATGGAAATATGTGGGTAAATCAGGAAATTTGGGAATCTGTCAAAGAAACAGTGCCATGGCTATTGTAGTGTAGGTTACTGGACGAGCGTTCCTGATTCCGCAGGTTGATGTAACACAGAGGCTGTAATCTGGACAACAAAAAAAACGCATCCATTTACATCAAATCTGGTCCTCGAGGGACGTTTCCCTCGTCCAACACACGCGATTAAAATTCTCAGGATTGTTGCTTCTACACCGCTTGCTGATGAGCTGACCATTTGAATCAGGTGTGTAGGAGGAGGGGAAACATCTAAAGAATGCAGAACAGTGGCACCCTTCTGACATGAGCAGCCACGAGAAATTTAGTGAAATGAGGATATATAATAGTTATGACAAGCATAGACAGACGTATTTTTTTTTTTTGCATACGGCAAAGATAACATGTCTTTGAATATTGCCGTCTGTCTCCGTGTGTCGTTGCACTGTTTGCATGCAAATAGCTGTTGCTTAAAGCGTTAGAGGCATTGCATTGTGCAGTAGCATTGAGCTAGCGAAAGGCAAAGCTATCGTGCTCTTTTAAATACACATGTAATTCTTTGTTTCATGTTTAGCTGGACAGTAAGTGGGAGTGGCAATAAGAAGCTTGAAGTCTCTCTTTTTAAGGATTTGTTCACTGCCGTGAAATCGAGTCGAGTTAGCTGCTACCACATTGTGAACTTGTGGTGTCACTCGTATCTCAAAGGCACCACAGTATTAAAATTTAGGCTGAATTTACCTCACTCGCCTTGACTTCCAACCGCTGGCAAAAACAAACGACAGTTAATGCTTCCTTCTTTTCACGCAGGAATCAAGCTAACGCTATCAGCGCTCATCGACGGGAAGAATGTCACCGGTGGCGGACACAAGATGGGCCTGAGCTTCGAGCTGGATGCATAAAGATGGCATTGCGGAACAGAGATGATGGAGAAAATGAAAGAGGCGAATTATAACGACACCGCCAAGGTCCAACCAGCAACATTAAATAACATTACACACAAAATCACACTCAGTATAAGGGCTTGCCATTTTGAGAATGATAGTTCCAACACCCTGTTCACTTGGTGCTGTTAGAATACAATGTAGCGATTTTGTGTTTATTAGTAACTAAATGGTTCATATCCTGGCCAAAATGTATTTATTTTGTAGTCTACTTTTTAAATCTTTAGATTCAATAAGTATTTTCTTTCTCGTCCAGTGTTTGGGGTATGATTAATTTAATTCAACAAAAAACTACCCAATCAACATTCACGTCGAATTTATTAACCATATTTGTACAGAATTGGGATTTAATGCGCCTTACTTCAATTTTATCAACCTTTTTGTTTAGCCACACTTTTTCCATACATTGACCTTGTTAGAATGTGAACGCTTTGCTTTTGAATGGCATGTTTTTAAGCAAATTGGGAACTTTTCACTTTTTCTGCCACTTTGCCAAATAAATGTCTACTATGAACAGTGGAATAACAGATAAGATTGTCTTAGTGAGCAAGTGGACCTTTATACTCCATTTCACCTCAGTCGCTAAAAGCTCTTGTCTGTTTGTGCTTTAGATAAGAACCATCATCAAAAGTTACAACCTCAAACTGGTTATTTGATCAGTGGAATAAAAAACAAGTGACAACACGATGATGAATGTGTGCTTTTGTGTCATAGTACATCATGACATTAACAGAAAAAATATCACAAGGTGCAAAATTCAAAATGATACACATACACTGTTACTGTGTCATTATTGATTGACAGTACATTCAAACCTTCCATTTAGTACCAGTAGATGGAGAGAAAACATTAATGGAACCAGGCGGTGCAGCTTTTGACACCAAGGGAGTTGTGGAACGGATTAGAAGTTTCCCTGAGCGAGGTCTGTTTTCAGTTAAACATTTCATAATGAAAACAATGCCCAGCAGGGGTGTGCAAACCTTTGTACTCAGGGCCACATTATTTCCATTTTAACAAAAAAAAAAGTAATATATTAGTCATTACAGAAGCATTAGTTCTGTTTTAATTGCCCAGTTTTTATAAAAAAAAACTATTGGTAAAAATCTTTTTTAGCTCACCACAACCCAATCGGCAAGGCTCAAACCCGTATAAGCAGTTGTGCAACGTGCACGGTTCAGCAACAAGTTTTCATGAGCGTCTGACAGACGGCTATGAGCTTTCCAGCAATTGCCAGTGAAAAGCGTTGCAAAGAAGTCAATCAAAAATGTCGTATCACCTTTCACAACGAAAATGACATTTTACAGGTATTAACCAAGGTCCGCCAAGCTGTATTAAGTATATAATTTATATTGTGATTTACCAAAACATTTTACTGTATTTATAATTTAGACTTTACTAGAAAACAAATTGTGGAGTCTCTAGTCGCTGAAATGCCTGTGAGATTTCATAACAAAAATTGTGCTTTTGGGTAGAAGTGGCATGAATAACGGTAACCATACAGAATATAGAGCATACGCATTGTGGTTTACAATAAAAGTACATAGGTACATGCCAAAAAGCCAAGCGTGAAAACAAATGCATGAGCTCAGTCCATGGATAGAACCTTCGACCTCTGAAATACATATCTACAGTGTCTTTTATTTTTGTCCGTATTATAGCTACAGCGGCTGGGACAATCTGCTTCTTCCTTGACAACTGCACCATGTCGTTTCCCAATAAGAACACCAGGCAGGAGTCAGTTTTTTCCATTGCAGAGAGTGGATTATGTGTGGCAGGATTCATTGCCTTGTGTGCCTCGGGGAGTCGCTGTTTTTTTCTTCTGAATTATCCAGTTCAGTTGTCACTTTCAGTGTGGTGGGTCTTAGTTCATTATCGAAGACAAATCTTTCATGAGATGCATGGATTAAAAACATTTACAAGTTGACATATAGTTTAAACAAGTTTTGAAAAAAAAGGCTAAATTATATATACAACAAATAGTAAAAGTATCTTAATATAAAAGCTTGTTGGTCTCGGGTAAAAAAATGGAGCGGGCCATTGGTGGCCCCAAGGACATACTTTTCCCACCCCTGCTTTAGTGTGATCTGATTCTACTGTGACACTGGATGCTACAAATCCTTTGGGATCCCTGAACACTTCAGCCGGTGCGCCTCAATGTGCATATGGTGGCTGAGAACAGATTTGAGTCCGAACAGATCTGAGATCTGGCGTTACACCTTAGAGCACAGGTGTCAAACTCCGGTCCTTTCCGGCTGCTTTCTTGCATACTTTCAATCTCTCCTGCTGCAACACACCTGACTCAAATGAGCAGGATACTTATCAGGCTAACTTCAGAGCTTGCTTATGAGCTGACCAGGTCCCGAGTTTGACACCTACGCCTTAGAGATTCTATTGGCATACATGTTGGTTAAAAGAACTCCCTTGCAACTAGTCCAGGGAGTTACCCTACCTCTCACCCAAAGTCAGCTGGGATAGGTTCCCGCTCACCCTGGACCTTTATGAGGCCATGTGTTGACAGCAGAGGACCATAAAAATTAGCAAGACACTCCACATTTGTTAAAATAAAACAGATGGGTGCGTGAACATCCAAAGCTGTAGAATAGTTTTGAGGATTTGCTGTTCCCCTCTGAAGTGTGCACAAACGTGTTTTTTGCGCTGAGATCCACACGGTGGCAGCAAGTGGACGTAAAACTAGGAGAGATCTCTGGAGAAACTGTTGCTCCCTTGCAACCACGTCCACTCCCTCAGCATCTGGTACACAAAATGCAGGGTGAGCACAATCATGTTTAATTTAATTTGTGGGAAAGGCACCATCAGTTTCATTATAGTTATAGTTTTTAATTTTGTTTTTTTAATTCTGTATTAATTCATTTTTAGAGCAGGGCCTTTAGTTTATCAAGCTTTCATTTAGCATTAGTTTTTTTTAAATACATTAGAGTATTTGTTGAAAAAAACTAAACAAAGGTCTCCAACTATTGTGCATGAAACTGCAATTCTCAAATCACTGACCTTCCTTCTTCTGTATGGACTAACAGTGAGATCGAAATGAATACATTAAAAAGCTAATCCATTATATTAACTGACAAAAGGACATTCTCTCTTTAATTGTAGTTACTTGTAGTTATTTTCATAAAATAAGAGAAAATTTCAGTTCATTTTGATAAAACCAAAACGTTTTCAATTTTATTTATTTTTATTTTTTTACTTTAATGACCTTGCCTCCGGCGGCATGGTGACCGACTGGTTAGCACGATGCTCTCACAGTGCAGAGGTCGTGGGTTCGATTCCGGGTCCGGCTTTCTTGTGTGGAGTTTGCATGTTCTCCCCGTGCCTGCGTGGGTTTCCTCCGGGTACTCCGGTTTCCTCCCACATTCCAAAAACATGCATGGCAGGTTGATTGGACACTCTAAATTGCCCCTAGGTATGAGTGTGAGCGCAGATGGTTGTTCGTCTATGTGTTCAGGGTGTACCCCGCCTACTGCCCGAAGATGGCTCGGATAGGCTCCAGCACCCCCCGCGACCCTTGTGAGGACAAGCGGTACAGATAATGGATGGATGGACCTTGCCTCCTACCTCCATGTTGCTCTCAGACTCCTGGATGGTGTCATGCAGCAAACTCTGCAGTCGACTCTCAAAGGTCCTGCTTTCCTCCACCAGAGACTCATCCCTTGCCCAACAAAAAAAGGAAATATTCTCTGTGGTTGTTGAAAAAATAATTACAAGGGTGATGATAATAATTGTGAGAGCAATCTTTCTCTCTCAGTCAGTCAGGATTTTAAGTTGCCAATGGCAACATGCAAAGAAAGCAACTGAAAGATGAGACAGATGTAGTGACACCCTGTATGGTGTGACTGAATAGATTGCATACCTTGACTTACTTTACCCAAGTAATTACTTGACTTGAAATTTATTGAGGGGGCTTGACTTACACACAATGATATCATATACTCACAACTGCTGTAAACTGTGTCGGGGGGTCATCAGAGGAGGCACTGAAGGAGGCGTACGAGATCCATCAGGACTCCCGCTTACCGGGCTTCGAACCTTACTCTACAGGAAATCATGGGAATCGCTGAGTCACTTTGAGTCACACATTTGGAATATGTCGCCGGTTTGTTCAGAAATTATTTGACGTGCGAGTTGTTTTCTCACACAGGCGACTTTAAGGAGGTTCCACAGCTCCCTTTGGCGCTTTTCCTGCAGACCCATGAGGACTTGTTCGCTCTGAGCCATCTCCTGCACCACGCCTTCCACCTTCGGCAGCAGCTCCATGACGCGCTGACGACAAACGCCCGTCTTACTGCACGAGCAAAATTAGCAAAGGGCGTGTGAATTTGCAGAAAGTTTGATGGGCATAGTCGTTCAGATCGACTGAGCACAGATGTGAAAATCTCACTGACAAAATTTGCCATGGGTCATTTAGACATTGAGTAAATTAACATTAATTTATCAGCAAAATTTCAACTAGAATGCTTAATCCTGTCATGAGCCGTGTCGGTCATGGCAGGGCGTTGTTGTTGTTTTCGTGTCTCTTTGTTGTTGTTTTGGTTTCTGTCAGCTGAGTAGGGGCGTTTCCCCTCAGCACTTCGTCCCCACCAGCCACGCACCTGTTCCCCGTTAGCCTCGCACACCTGACTCCCATCTGCTCCCATAATTACCGGACTATTTAACCACCCCGTGCCGACAGCTCAGCGTTGGTGCATTGCCTTTCTTTCCCGACACCGCTGCCCTCGCTTTTGCGATTCTGCACGCCACTACCATCCCTGCTCTCGTTCATGCCCCCAGCTCTTGTTTCATATCCCCGCTTAGTTCGTTCCCGTCGTGTTTTGTTCTTTGTCCTTGGTCCAGTTTAGTCACGTTTAGTTTGCCTCTGTTATTTTGCAGCCTGCCATGTTGGTTGTCCTTGTTTTGATTCACTTAATAGATTCCCTTTAAGTTACACCTTCCCCCGCTTCCTCGCATTTTGGGTCCTCGCCCTCCTCGCCGACCGGCGACCCCTAACAAGTCCAGTCTTATCCAGAATAATGTGCATTTTATA